>NW_016812512.1:513776-686997 GCF_001698545.2 Rhinopithecus bieti
TTGGACTTTATCATGGATAAAATAGTGAATCATATCATTATTCCATGGATGACTTCTGACAAACCAATTTAAATAAAATAGTGATCTTGTAAAAAAAAAAAAAAAAAAAAAAGAATGTATGACAAGTTTAAATTAGCAATAAGCCAGAAGGAAAAATACACTGGAATGCAGTAATTATGAACTATCATAAACAGCTGTGCTAAAGTAGAATTTGTGTAATTAATGATAACCTAAACAGAGTATTAAAGGTTCTTGCACTGTTTTGAATTATTAATGTAAATCAAATATATAAAGCCAAGGTCTTGACTCACTCACCAATACAACAGTTTTCCATATTCTCTTTCCTGCCAATTTACTCAGAATAGCCTGTTTTCACCAAGAACAGAGGTAAAAAGGACACATCTCCTAATGAAATCCATTTGTAACAAGAAACAATCTTTACTTAAGGAAGTAAAAAGTTCAATAAAGTAATTAGGAAGCTAAAAATGCTCTTTAAATTACACCTTTTGAAGCCTTCACTTGATGTGTTTTGCATCCAAAGTTGGTCGTTTATATCCTAGGCATGTGGAATTGATTTTTATCCTCAGGATACACATGCAAGGTTCTACTTACTCAAAAGATCCAGGAATTTGCAGGATTTGACTGACAAAATAAAAGCTAAAATGTTAATCCCATTGCTGACCTTTGTACTGCTGCAAAAATTTGCCTTTCCTGGCATTTTAAGCTAGATAATGTTATTTAGTAATAACGTGTGCAAGAAAATAGGTTCGTGTGACAATTAGCAAACAGGACTCTACCAAGTGTAGATAAAATCTTAATTCTCAAGTTAAAACAGAAAAGGGTCCACTACATTGTTTAATGATATCTCAGAGCTGCCCTTCTGGGGTGAGGAGTGTCATTACACTATATTTAAAATAAATAAATAACTTTTTAAAAATTTTGTGTTAAAATGTGTTCCACTGGGTAACTTTTATCACTGTTTTAACCTTATTAAAATCCTCATAAAAACTAATTTTGAGGAATGCTCATTCTCCAAAATGTTACCAAAAAATATGTTGATAATACAAGGCTGTTTATTTATACCACAATTAGGAAGAACACTACCTTAGCACAGTGTGATAACATCTCAGTGGGGAAAAGTCAAAATTGGGGTATTTATTAAAGATGTGAATTCTTGTTTAAGGTACATTATTGTAGTGGGAATAGGACTGATCACAATTCTCTTTTCATATATTTGTTAAATACTGTGGTAGCATCAACTTTCAATTCAATTTATATTTCAGTGTTTTAAATTTCCCTTTTTGGGGGTGAGATAAGGATTTATTCGCCAATAATTTTTGAATACCTTACCACACTTAGCATAACAGCCTTGTTCACAGTATATAATCAATAAAGACATGTTTTAAATTACATATGAATTAAAAATAAAAGATTTTTATTTTCCTTTTTTATTAACTTAAAATGTCACCATCAAAAAACGTTATCCTTAATAATGTCTAAAATAACTTTGATGCATGTTGAATTTCTCTTCAGACTTCAACAACTGGATTGAAACATTAATCTTGACTTAATCATTGTGTTTATAATCTCTATTAAATTCTAGTCGGAACAATTCAACAATGGCCTACATAACAAATCATAAAGCTCCTCTATCCAAAACCTTTGAAACCATCATAAGGAGATGTTCTTCAATCAATATAGTGATATGTTACTTGATGGAACTAACCAAATGCTTAATATTAAAATACTGATATGTTATTAAGCAGTTATAAGTGATATCTGAAATCAAAGGAAACACTTATAAAAGCAAATGAGAATTTTCTTTTATGAAAATTTCCACGAGACTAATTTAGTTACACTTAAAGTCTAAGCTCACATTTTAATCTTTGCTCCCTGGGTACCAGACTTCAGGAACAAGAGTTCTTATTTATTGAACCCATAGAAGGAATAGGAGCCATTTGTGAATACCTGATATTATTATACATTCTGGGTAACTCTTAAACATCAAGTTCTTTCTATATTTAAGATTACAAATAGATAACAATTGCTTTTCTTTTTTCTTCGTTTGTTTGTTTTGTTTTCTGAGATGGAGTCTCACTCTGTCGCCCAGGCTGGAGTGCACAATCTTGGCTCACTGCATCCTCCACCTCCCGGGTTCAAGCAATTCTCCTGCCTCAGCCTCCTGAGTAGCTAGGACTACAGGCATGCACCACCATGCCTGGCTAATTTTTTTTTGTATCTTTAGTAGAGACGGGGTTTCACTGTGTTGGTCAGCGCGGTCTCAAACTCCTGACCTCAAATGATCTGCCTGCCTCGCCCTCCCAAAGTACTGGGATTACAGGCATGAGCCATTGCGCCTGGCCTAACAATTGCTTTTCAAAACTGCTTTCCACATAGGATTATTTTTCATCCTTTCTTTTTAAGACTATGAGGAGTTTCACAGAGGAAGTGGATCTTCAAATATGATGCATGTTTATCTCCGTTCTTCTGTTTTCAGAAGAATTTGTCTAGGCTTTCATGATGGTAATGGGGAATCAGTAGGCATAGGTTCTAATTTTTCTTAGCTGCCACTTCTTGATTTTTTTTTAACTATTTTAAGCCTCTGTTTATTCTCCCAAAAGGGAAGATATCAGACAAGATCTGAGTTTTCCAAACTGTATCCAGCATGGTATATGTAACAAATAATATTTCCTTCCTTAGTATAATTGCTTGAATATAATTTATACAAGTTTTTTTTTAATTCCTGAAATGCTGTCATTGCATTTTTTTCTTTTCTATTCAAAGACAGCATAATGAGTGATAATATCACTATTTCAAAGATAACTTTGAATTTACTCTAGTACATAAGAAAGTAAATTGTTCCAGAAGTACTAATTTATTGTGACAACCAGTATTACTGTCCATGACACATAAGGATGTCATATCATGGTTAAGAATCAAAGGCTTGGCTGGGTGCGGTGGCTCACACCTGTAATCCCAGCACTTTGGGAGGCCAAAGCAGGTGGATCACCTGAGGTCGGGAGTTTGAGACCAGCCTAACCAACATGGAGAAACTCTATCTCTACTAAAAATACAAAATTAGCCAGGCGTGGTAGTACATGCCTGTAATCCCAGCTACTAGGGAGGCTGAGGCAGGAGAATAACTTGAACCTGGGAGGCAGAGGTTGTGGTGAGCCGAGATCGCGCCATTGCACTCCAGCATGGGCAACAAGAGTGAAACTCTGTCTCAAAAAAAAAAAAAAAAAAAAAAAAAAGAATCAAAGGCTTAAATTATTTCTTAAAAATTATTTCTAATGCCTATGAAATCCATAGGGACTCTGGATTTATATATTAAAACATATATAACATAACATGTCAAATGCAATATATGACTCACAGAAACACTCTAAGTAGCATGCAAAGATGTGGGTCCTGTAGTTAGCAGGGCACATGACAAGTTATTGAGAGGTAAGGCAAAAGAGATTTACAACAGCAAGCTGATTTTGCTATACCTTCCTGCAGCATCACAAAACTACTTTGGCTTCAAATGATAACGGTCTTCTATCGCAGGAGGTTTTACTATTGCTGCAGCTAATCTGCACTTGAGTCCATTATTAGCATCTTAGCCTTCTTGCATTACTAAGAACTGTGCAGGGCCATTATGACCTGGGGTGAGATTTCCTACAATCATGGCTTCTGTATTCTAAGAGTTTATACTTTGTACTAGTCCACTCCAGCACAGACAAATAAGGAAAGAACACATATTAGCATATGACTAAAAAAACCTAAAATTCATTTTGCATCAAAATTAAGTTTTCCAAAACGTGTGATTGCAGTGAAGTGTAAATAACTAACATTTTAAATATAATAGGTAGGCAGAACAAATAAATGTTATCTGAATAAATAGATATAATATAAATCACTAGGGAAACTGTGCCTATATCAACAACGTCAAGAGAACTTTTTGTGTTCAGCTATATTATCTAAGAAGAATTTCAAAGAAAGTCTACTCTTTTCTGACCGGGCATAGTGGCTCACGCCTGTAATCCTAGAAACTCTGGGAGGCCGAGGTGGGTGGATCACTTGAGGTCAGGAGTTCGAGACCAGCCTGGGCAACATGGTAAAATCCCATCTCCACTAAAAATACCAAAATTAGCCAGGGATGGTGGCAGGTGCCTGTAATGCCAGCTACTTGGGTGGCTTAAGCAGGACAATCACTTGAACCAGGGAGACAGAGGTTGCAGTGAGCCGACATTGCGCCACTGCACTCCAGCCTGGCGACACAGCAAGACTCTCTGTCTTAAAAATAAAAAAGAAAAGAAAAGAAGAAAGCAAGCCTACTCATTTCTTTTTTCAATGGCTTCCTTCTCCATTATAGGATTAAGAGCCAGTGTTGGCAATTTTCTTTTCAACTTGACCTATCCCAGAGACTCTATTGCCTAAGGAGGCTGGAGAAAAAAAGAAAAAGAGGTAACATGAAAGGATTAAAGGACGTACAGAAAATTATTTCTTTTCCTTTTTATTTATTTATTATTTATTTATTTATTTATTTTGAGACATAGTTTCATTGCGTCACCCAGGCTGGAGCACAGTGGCGTTAGCTCACTGCATCCTCTACCTCACAGGCTCAGGTGATCCTCCCACCTTAACCTCTCAAGTAGCTAGGACTACAGGGGCACACCACCTTGCTCAGCTAATGCTTTTGATGTTTCCCAGGCTGGTCTGGAGAAGCTGGGCTCAATCAATCCACCCGCCTGAACCTTCCAAAGAGCTGGCATTACAGGAATGAGCCACTGTTCCTAGTAGAAAATTCTTGTTCAGAATGATTGCTGTTCCATGTGAGGAATTTGCCAATGTTGTTAGGACTGAGTGTTGTTCAAAAGCATGAAGACTGTACTCCAAGAGCAATCAGAGAAGATTTTACCTGAAGGTAATATAATCAAGTGGAGGGACAGCATAAAAATTTATTAGTTGATCAAATAGCTAAAATCACATGTTAGTACAACTAAATAAAAGCTTATATAGGCCTTAAAGATGATAGTAAAGCTTGTGATGAGGCTCATCATTATAAAGTGCCTAAGGTTGTCATTCTTCCTGAGAGGAGAACCATATAGTTTCCTTTTATTATGTCATATTTTTGTAACCCTGAGAATGGCCATAAAATGACCTTACTAGATTTCAGAGTTCTTCCATGAAACAGTGTACACACCCTACCAAGGCTAATTTCTCCATAATATAACTGATGGGAAGTGAGTTGGTGGGAATAAGAGTTTCCCAGGCTTTAATCTGTTCCTGATTTTTAACAACTCTTTTGAGGGAAAAGCAGCACATCATTTTAGAATGGATAAAAAATGGAACAGATTATGGAAACAGTCTAATAATAACCTGCACCATTTGGAATCATTAGCTAACTTATACTGCTTTCTATTAAGAGAAGGCAATATAATTTTTATCCCCGTTTTAACAAAGAGAGAAATATTCTTCAGAAGGCCAGCAGCAACTCAAAGAACATCACATCATACTTGATTTATTACTGAAAATCATGGGAACAAGTCTAGTTTCTGGTCTACATGAAAATACTACTTCAACTTAAAAATCAGTTGATACTTGGTATGCTTGTTTTTCTGCAGATACTGATATTTCATTCATTTCTACAACATTGTTTTCTTCTACTTTAAGACATTTTGGCAAATACATTCATATTTTAATAATATAATGTTTACTGACCTTTTAAAATTAGAAATTAGTGTGTGCACATTTTTTTAAAACTCTAGAAAACAAAAAAAAATGAAAACTTTTTAAAAAAATACATACAATCCTATCTCTTACCACCAAGTGACAAATACTGTAATGAGTTAATTTTAAATATCAATTTGGCTAGTCTACGGGTGCCCAGTTGTTTGGTTACCAACATTTCTTAGATGTTGCTGGAAGGTATTTTATATTTATAATCACTAGACTTTAATAAGGCAGATTACCCTGCATAATATGGATGTGCCTTATCCAGTCAGTTGAAGACCTTAATAGGAAAAACTGTTTTTTCACAGGAGGAACTTGGCCTCAAGACTATAACACAGAAATTCTGCCTGTTTTCAGCCTGCTGGCCTGACCTATAAAATTCAAACTCAAGACTGACTGCAAGTTTAAATTTTGCCTGAGTTTTCAGCTTGCTGTTTTATCCTGTGGAGCTCAGATTTGCCAGCCCCCAAAATCATATAAGCCAATTCTTTAGAATATCATACATCACTCTCTATGTATACATATATAAAAATATATATGAATAAATAGCATTATATTATATGTATGTATAGATAATTTAGATGATGCATATATGTTTGTATATATGTATAGTAATATGTATGTATATGTGTATATATACATATATAGATATATATGTGTGTATGTGTATACTGCTATTTGCTGCTGGCAAGTCACAGCTAAGTCCCTCTCTGGTCATTGTAGTAAGCCAAAAGGTATTAACATGCAGTGCCCAAGTTTACTCCAGGCATCTTGTTCCCAATGATGAGTTAAAGTGAGGGTAATGCCACAAGCCAAAGAATGTAAGAAACCACCAGAAGCTGAGTCAAGGAAGAATCCTCTTCTGCCTTCAGATGGAGAGTGACCCAGCTGACATGTGATTTCAGATGTCCAGCCTCCAGAATTGTGATAGAATAAATTTCTGTTGCTTTAAGCCAATAACTTGTTATCACAGCCTTAAGAAACTAGTATCACTCCCCAAGAAAAATCTTGCATGTAACTCTATCTGAGTCTTATGCTGAGACACAGGACCCAAAACAGTGGATGCCAGGAGTGGTCCTAGAAAATAAAAACAATAACATCCCCAAACATGCCATAACTGTAAAACTGTTACATTTTCACCCATGGTGAATGAGAATGGGATACACTAAAGACAGATGATGAGCAAAAAAAACAAAAAACATAATATTTTTAAAAGTTCACAAATTTGTGTTAGGCTGCATTCAAAGCCATCCTGGGTCACATGCAGCCCACAGGTCACAGGTTGGATAAGCTTGGCCTACAACCTGTCTAATGTTTAATAGCTTAGGGGAACATTCTAACAAATAAACTGACGGCAAGATAGATCAATGGAATGACCTTTAAGACTGGCTTAGAGATACAACACTGCAAGAATAAAGAATCATCTTCCAGAATGCAATATACATCCTAAATCAATAAATATCATATGGTATGTATGTGTCAATAAATATCATATAGTTTTCTACCCAATAGGTATAATATCTAGGCCCAGGAACCAAAGGATGGCAGTAGGAGACATTCAGCTTACCATCACTCCCTGTGACTCATTTGGAGAATTCGTGATTCTTATCCTTGCAAACTTAATTCTGTGGGGAATCATGATTTAGTGATTATGATTATCCAAAAGAAAATACACCTACAATGGGGCACAGCCATTTTCCCATTCAATGTTAAGGTCTAGCACTGCTCTGTCACTTCAGGCTTCTCATGCCAAGAGACAGTTTATTACTGGCTGCAGAGCCAACGATGTACATCTCATCTCAACATGTAGCATCACAATAGCTTGAAATTGTCCAAAGTGGGAATACTTACACCATGAAAACTGCAAATACTACCAATCAGGGCTCCCTGCCCATATCCCCAGAGTTGGCTATTAAACATTGACCAACACACCAATGACAGCAGGCAGGGAAATGAGTCTCCATCACGCAGGAGTAATTGACCTTAAAATCAGGAAGAGAAGGTATTTCACTGGCAATAGCAGTGGTATCTCTTTGAACTCAAAGAACCTTGACCTAGTCTGAGGGTCTTGAAAATCTCCTGATTATTTCCATGTGTCAGAGAACTAGTGATTACTCCCACACTTAGCTAAGGAAAATCTCTAGGTACATTCACCACAAAGTCTCTCAACCTTTTGGCCCCCAATAGTGGAAAGATTTTTTTTTTCTCTTTATTTTCCTGAAACCACCATTGTCTCCACAACAGGAAGGACAGTGGGAAGGCCATTTCCTCTAGGGAAAACTCCCTCCCTCACTCACAGCATGTGGTCATTTAGAGAGGGATTGTTTTGGGTTTTTTTTTGTTGTTTTGTTTTTTCCTTGGTTTGTTTTTTTTGGTATGGACAAGGCTATTCCAATAGTTTTCAAATCAGTGAAATCAGTGTTGTTCTGTATAAATAAAAGCATGTGGGGAAAAGCAGCTCTACAGTCTAAATCTTTAGGAGAATGTTTTCTCTAATCCCTCAAAAAAAATGTTTGACTGAAGATAAACCCAATTTATATAACATTTTGCATCTTACTCCATAGTATCTATATTCAAAATCATCATTCTTAAATTAGGTAGGTAGTTATCATACTTTCTTGTAACTATCTTGATAATGTTTTCTGAAATAAAGGATGGCTATTTCAGTTGATCTTCAGACTCAATTTGGCCATAATTACCAGTTCACTTGCTTAAAAAAAAAAGTCCCTCTTTCACTACACATACATACTTCAGTTTTTTCTCTCTAAAATGCATTTTTTTTTTTCATGTGAAGACATCTTAGGGCATATCACAATATTACATTTAACATATTAGTTCTTTCTTTCCCCTCAAACTCTTATGATATTAATAAATTGCCAACGATTATATGTCAGAATGGCATATATGAAATGTATATTTTCCTGTCTAAATGTATTCTTCTATATAGTTTATGTATCAAATTACATGTTGTATATAGGAAAATAGTAGAAAATATACAAATATCTCTGTATGTCTATTAATTTGGGGCAAATTCCTAGAAATGAAATTACTTTAATTTTAAAATTATGCAAAGTTCTAAAATTTTGCTATCTCTTGCTAAGTCAACCTCTAGGAGTATTTAAATTTTACTTCCCTCACAACTGTGTATGGGGCACTTTTCCCTTTCCCATTTACAAGCAAATTCTACCTTAAAAAAAAAAAAAAAAAAAAAGTGTGGTGGCAGTCATTCTGGCTCTTACAACTTAGGTTCGTATAACTGCATAAGCACTTAGGAACCATGCATATTAGCACCTTCCTGGTCCCATGAAATTATCCAACTTTAGTGGTTACAAGAGTCCTATGTGTGTATTATGGATAGAATTGTGTCCCCAACATATTCATATATTGAAGCCCCCAATGTGACTGTATTTGGAAACAGCCTTTAAAGAGTTAATTAAGATTAAATGAGGTCTTAAGGGTGGGGTCCAAATTTAATAGGACTGGTATCCTTATGTAAAGGGGAAGAGACACCAGGATTGGACACACACAGAAAAGCCACGTGAGCACACAGCAAGAAGGGAGTTGTCTGTAAGACAATGAGATAGGTCTCAGGAGAAACCAAACTTGCTGACAACTCGATCTTGGATTTCCAGGCTCCAAAACTTTGAAAAAATAAATGTCTATTGCTTAAGCCACCAAGTCTGTGGTATTTTGCTATGGAACCTCTATAAGACTAATATAGTGCCTGATTATGTGGACAGGATTTCAGCCATGGCAAAAAGCGCTTGGACAGAGCCTGACCTGCTTGTTTGCAGAGTAAAGCCTAAGGAAGCACCTTTTGAACACAGTGTTTTTGTACATGGAGTATCACATGTCAAGGCTTCCACGACAGGAATGTCTACCCAGAAAGCCCACTCCAGTGCAATGTGTGGTCCAGTTTGAAAGATATTGTGTACATGAGAGAGGCTTCTGGTTCAGAGCAAACCTTTACCAACACTGGAAGCTACACAGTGGGGAGAAGCCCTTAATAAAAAAAGAGGGCAGGGACTGAGTTTTGAAGAACTGCAGAGTCCACCTGTCACAAAAGCCCTTCAGATATAGGAAGGGTAAGGAGGATTTTCTGACCAGCTCAGGTCTTCTCAAGCATCAGGTCACTCACAGTGGGGAAGGGGTACAACACAGGAGCACCAGGTGGGAGGAGGCCTTTCACACTGGACAAAGGTACTACTGTACTGAGTATCGGAAAGCCTTTAATCACAATAAATACTTGTTAAGCACCAGAGAATATATACTGAATAAAATCCTTATGAAAACAGCAAATGTAGAAAAGTACTTAATCATAAATACAACTTTATCATATAGGTGAGAGTTCACACTGGAGAAACCCCTTATACACAAAACAACTGTGGGAATTTCCTTAGCCAGTGCTTCAACTCCACTCAACACAAAACAGTTCATATTAGAGAAAGGCCTTTTAAGCGTAGCAAATGGGAGACATCAGTTATCTACAAACCCACACCTACTAAACACTGGAGAGTTCACACTGAAGAATTCGAAAGGGCATTTAGAATGCAGCAAATTTGGAATTTTAAGATCAAACTATCCATAATGAAGAAAAGCTTAATTAATGAAGTGAATGTGGGGAATTCTCTAACCATATCTCTAAGCCTCCTTCAACACCAGAGAATGCAGCAAGGTCTTATGAGTAAAGCAGATGTTGGAAATGATTTAGTAAAAAGTCTAACCTCATCTGACACCAAAAAGTTTACTACAGAGAAAAGCCTTACGTGGGAAAAGCTTCAACCAAATGTCTGCTCTGATTGAGCAGCAGAAAATTCACAATCCAGATAGGCATTATAAATAAAATGAATTTGGGGAAAGCCTTCAGTCAAAGACTTAACTTTATTTGAAACCAGAAAGTTCACACTAGAGAAAGACTTCAGAAACGCAAGGAATGAAATAAAACCTGAAGAGAGACACTCTGCAAGTAGCCTTTACAACTGAATCTCATTCATCCAAATATGCACACTGGGGAGATTCCTATGAGTGTTGGATATATTGAACACTTTCTGGAGCGAAGTAGCATGTCCTCACCTGTCTGAGGACTTTACCAGAGTTATGTAGCCACTATTACCTGTGACAAACTCAATTTCAATTCTACCAGCTGGCAGGTGTCCGTGGTATGCATCAGCAGATTTCTGTGACGTCTCTCCAATTCCTGTAAGAAATTTTGAGTAGCCTAAGTCCATTAGGGGTTCCAGTTTCTGGAATGATTGTTTTACTGATAGATAAGACCCATCTGTTTTAATTTCTTCTCCCATTGGTGAGGGAGGAATTCTAACTCTAGGGTTATGGAGATGGCTGGACCCTGGACAGATGAGATTGGTAGCAATTTATTAGTCACATATACTCACAGCTTGAGGGAGGACATTGCACATTGCACAGGGTCACACAGGTTTGCATTTGAGAACAAAGCGAACAATCAAGGAGATAGGCTTTGTAGTTGTAAGGTGACTCCTTGTTTGCTGTGGGAGAATGGGATTGGCTTATTTGAATAATTCCATGGGCCCACAGCAACAGCAACGTAAACCTGCTTGTCAGAAACAAGCAGGCACTGCGCCTAGTCCCCTTAATAGAAATGGTTAATAGGCTAGGACACTTATCTGTGGGAGCAGAGTGGGAAGGAAAAATACTCATTAGGCCACCAGATTTCCTCTTGATTTCACCAGATTTCAAGGCATTGCATAATAATAGGCCTTAATGGCTCACGCCTATAATCCCAACATTTTGGGAGGCCTATGCAGGTGGATCTTTTGAGGTCAGGAGTTCAAGATCAGCCTGGTCAACATGGTTGACCCTGTCTCTACTAAAAAATACAAAAATTAGGCAGGGCGCGGTGGCTCCCACCTGTAATCCCAGCACTTTGGGAGGTCGAGGCGGATGGATCACCTGAGGTCAAGAGTTTGAGACCAGCCTGGCCAACATGGTGAAACCCCATCTCTAATAAAAATTAAAAAATTAGCCAGGTATAATGATGCCTGTCTGTAATCCCAGCTACTCAGGAGGCTGAGGCAGGAGCATCACTTGAATCAGCAGGCGGAGGTTGCAGTGAGCTGAAATCATGCCACTGCACTCCAGCCTGGGTGACAGAGCAAGATACTGTCTCCAAAAAAAGTAATAATAATAGGCCTTAATGCCTTAACTTTAAGTCTTATATCACCATCATCATTAGCTAACAGGATCTGAACTTGATTCTGCCTGCAGCCTGAAGGGAAGGTTTATCTTCTTCATGGACATTGTCAGTCTTAGTGATGCTTATTGATGGATTTTTCAAGTCCATCATGCTTATTGATGGATTTTTCAATGTCATCCAACCCAAGAACAACCTGTTCCACATTGTTCTGATTTCTGTGATCATAACTTATTTTTAAAAATAATTAATAGACTATTTTAGAGAAGTGTTAACATGAAATTGAAGAGAGAGTACAGACAATATAAAAACTGAGCATATATCACTTCTCTACTCTGCAAATTACCCTATTATTAACATTTTGCGTTAGTGTAGCACATTTGTTACAAGTGATGAACCAATATTGATCATTATAATTAAGTGAAGGCTATAACTTACATTAGGGTTCCTTCTTTGTGTTGTTGTACAGTTCTGAGCTTTGACACTGCATAATGTCATCCATTCATCATTACAGTATCTATCATGCGGAATACTTTTACTACCCTAAAAATGCCTGCACTACATCTATTGACCTCTTTCCCCTCCTGCTGAACTCTGGGAAACCACTGATATTTTTAACCATCTCTAGTTTTGTCTTTTCCAGACTGCCATATAGTTGGAATTACACATATATAGCATTTGAGATTGGCTTCTTCATAAGTACTTATGATTCCTCCATGTCTTTTTGCAGCTTAATAGCTCATTTATTTTTATTGCTAAGTAATATTCCATCATATAAGTATGTACACTAGTTTGTTTATCCATCACTTTTTGAGGAACATCTTGTTTGTTTCTGGTTTTGGCAATTATAAATAACGCTGCTATAAACAAACAAATTGTACTAGAACAATGAATGAAAACAATACATAATCATTGCTTTATTTGCATTTATTTTACATGCAAGGGAGGGTAAACAGTTTCGCCAATTATGTAGTCATTACGTTTTCTTTTGTCAACTGCCCATAGCTGCTTTTGGACTTTTTAAAAAAATTACATCTGCAGCTAGTTTTATTCAATGCTTACAATGTAAAAGGGACAATGTACACATCCTTTAAACCAGTATCTACTTTATGATTTAATTTTATTATCTAAGACATTTTACAAAGAAGAAATGATAACAAGTACAGCTTACACAATTTCTCCTGTCACACAAGTATAGCTTACACAATTTCTCCTGTCACACATCAAGTACCAAAAACCAATTAAACTGATTTCAAAAATCTATGCACCTAACCACTCTTTTGTATCTTCTCTATTGACCTATTCCTCTATCAATATGTAATTATTACATTAACCTCATCTATGTCCTAATATCACCTCCTACCTAGTGAATTGGACGTTTTAGTAGTTGCCTAAAACTCAGCATTATTCCCTTCACCTAAAATTTTTTCACCTCAAATCCTCCCCATTTTAGTAAATGACATCACCATCCACCAGTCCTAAAGTTAACAAAAAAGCTGCAATCTTTATGCTGTCTTTCCCTTTCTAGATTACTCTCATCAGCAAGTCTTACTAATACTGCCTTCGAATGATCTTCCAATGCAATCATTTCTGATTTTTCTGATTATTTCTACTTCTCATATTCAGGTCCAGGCCATCATCATTCCCTTGCCTGACCAATTGCAAGTGTCCTGTTTTCATATTTTCATTTTTGAGGTATTATATAAAGTGTGAAGTGTATAGACATACAAAATATGTATGTATCAAGGATGAAGAAAAAGAAAACTGCATTTCTAAAGTTTCCCCATGTTACTTCCCAAACAATATCCTAAAAAGGGAAAACAAAACAAACAATATCCTTTCTTCCTTCCACAGAGATACCTACTATTCAAACTGTAATCACCACAGATAAGTTTTTACTGCTTTTGAACATGAGATCTGAATCAGTTTGTACTCATTCCTATCTACATTAACAATCAACATGTTGGGATTAATCCCCAGTCTCATAAAGCAATTGTGCCTTATATTATGCTTTATCCAACTGTATGATTACAGCACAATTTATCAATTTTAGCATATTGTAAAGTCAGATCATTTCTAGGCTTTGGCTATTAAGAAGGAGCCACTAACTTTATTACACGTTTTTTTTGTTTTGCTTTTTTTTTTTCTAGCTTATTGTTTGGTAGAAAAACAGGCTCTTTAACACTTTGAATAAACATCTCATAAACTGCCGCTCCTAGATTACAAAGAGTCACAGTCGATTATCTTTGACACTTAGCCCTTGAATCTGACATTCAAGTCACAATAATAGAAATCGGAGCTTCTGTACCTGACATTCTGGAAGGTACCTCCACAAAAGCACGTTAAGGACTGTTTAAAACTTCTATTATTTAAAAAGATCCACCTTTCCTTCCATTGCCTACGGAAAATAATAAAAGGAGAATCTCAGAGATCTGCTATTGAGTTTGAGAAGGCCAAGTTTAATGATTCCAAAATGTAGCCTTAAAAACTTCTGTAGAGACTCAGCTAAATGATCTCCCCCTCCTCTCCTCTCCCACTGGCCTCTTCAAGTACAGATGATGCATGTATTTCTGAAACCCAGGTAGGACTACTCAAACAGTCTCACCAGTGCATTGTTATGCTTCTCTAAACAGCTTCTGGTGAAAGGAGCAGTTTTAATTTATTTTAGTTTTTGCCAATCTTCAGTCCTTAGAAAAGTATTTTTTGTTTAAAAAAAAAGGGTGGGGTGGAGGAATAACTATTCTAAGGTGTTCAACAAGAAAAAGGGAAACAGTTTCACGCTCTCTAAGCCCACAGTTTAACTGAAACAACTTTACAGAACTATCTTCACATAAAACAGCACCTTACCCCTGGCAGCCGGATGGATGGGATCTACAAGCATCGAATATCTCTTAAAATGCGCTCACAGAAACGATAATACGATACTCTTTACTTCTTTAAGTCAAATCCACGTTCCTCCGGGCTGCACCCTGAAGAATTAACCGTAGGAGAAACAATAAAGGTCCTCTCGTACAGCCATGAGCAGCCCTGGTGCTCCTCGGAAACCCCCGAGGCGAGAAGAGAAGGCCACACTGGGAATGTCATCCTCCGAGGCGGGGTATGGGGAGGGTATGGTTGTGAGCAAGTGGCCATGACGGAGGCTCCAGATTCTCGTGTAGCAGTCCTGGCCCACGGCCGCCACGACTCCTTCTTCCTCGTTCACATGCAGGGGCAGGTAGGCGGAGTTATTCACATGACCTTCGTACTGTGTTACACATTTAGTGGCCCTCAAGTCCCACAGCTTGATAGTTCCAGTCATGTCTGATGCCACCAGGCATTGCCCTTCTTGGAGGATTTGCAGAGAGGTCACTGCTGAATCATGGGATAAGCAAATGGCCTTCCACCCCCTGCCTTGACTTCCACAGCGCAGATCAATGCCAAAGATCTCCCCAGAGCGACAGCCATTAAACAGCAAAGGAGTCATGATTGCAAACTGCTGGGCCAAAACATTACTGCTAGTCCCAAATGACTGCTGGTGTCCCGTCACCACGTTGGTCAACAGGACCTGCTGAGACAAGCCTGTACTGAAGCAGTGATATGCGTGGATGTTCAGGGACCAGGCACAGGACCAGGCATCAGGGATCTGGAAACTGCACAGCATCCCTGGCCGACGTATTCCTGGGTAGCTACCTATGAACAGCGACGCTGGGAGCAGCACGGCACAACTTGGAGTATCTGCGAGTCCCACGAAGCACAGCAGAAGGTGGGAATCCAAGTGATTCAGGGAGGCCCAGCACATAGAATTCACCTTCCGATTAGGGACGTAGAGGCTTTTGTGCGGGTATACCCGGAGTTCAGGGGTCGTCAGGCCTCGCATGGCGATGATCCCGTACTTGGAGCCTCCAGCTTCGACTTGGTTCACTGTGAAGAGCTGGTCAGTGTTGGTATTCGCCAGTATGCGGTTAAATCGGTCGCTTGCCAAAGAGGAGCGATCCCAGCTATGAATCTGGACCTTTTTCCTCTGCATGCAGCTTACACGCAGCTCGCGAGCTAAACGGCAATAGTTGGCGAATCTGAGGAAACCTAGCTGGTTCTTTCGTAGCATGGAAGGTGCATTGAGTCCCACTCTGACTATCTTTTTCTGCTTGTCCGCTTCCTCGAGCAGTCGCGGTCTTTGGCCCTCCATTTCGTTCGATGGACGTTCTCCTGCCTGAGGGGAAGTTCTGTCCCGGGAGTAAGAGGAAGTACCGCTTCTTTACAAGCACGACCTGGCACGGAAGAACTTTCCGCTGCGTGTGCGCCTGCGCGTATGAGATCGACCCGGACGAGATTCCTCGTCGCCTTCGCCAAAATCCCGAATGCTCTGAGGTGCCCTGA
Organism: Rhinopithecus bieti; assembly: GCF_001698545.2. NCBI lineage: Eukaryota > Metazoa > Chordata > Mammalia > Primates > Cercopithecidae > Rhinopithecus > Rhinopithecus bieti. Next base: position 530,020 of record NW_016812512.1, read on the forward strand.
CATAACTCTCGTTAGAATCGCGTGATCTGAAACAAGAGTTCCGTTGCTTCTCTCAAGTTTTCTCCTACTCTGACAGCTGCTTTTATTCTTTTCTATTCCTGTTTAGAGAGTCTTTTCCGGGCCCTCTTACACATGTCATAATAGCTGTATGTATACATTTCTCTTATTTACTAATAAGTGAAATTCGGCCAGGCACAGTGTAATTCCAGCACTTTGGGAGGCCGAGGCGGGCCAATTACGAGGTCAGGAGTTCGAGACCAGCCTGGCCAATATAGTGAAACCCCATCTCTACTAAAAATACAAAAATGAGCTGGGCATGGTGGTGGACGCCTGTAGTCCCAGCTATTCGGGAAGCTAACGCAGAAGAATTGCTTGAACGCGGGAGCTGAAGGTTGCAGTGAGCCAAGATAGCGCCACTATACTCCAGCCTGAGCAACAAAGGGGGACTTCGTATCATAAAAAATAGAAAAAAGGGAAATTGAAGGGTTATTAGATAAACATATATTTCGCTTAAGTAGATATTGACAAACCAATTACAGTCTTGTCAAAAATGTATATACATCCTTGCCAATTCTTGTTTTTGTTGGTCAGTTTACATTTTAGAAATAGGGGTAGGAGTACATTAGATCGTGTGATTTTGATGTGCTCTTCCCACTGGAGTATGGGTTGAAAAGTTTTTCATATGCTTATTGGTTATTTGGGCATCCTCTTCTTTGAGCTTCCTGTTCAAGTATTGCATTCTGTAATTTTCCTATATTTGGAATTTTTCAAGTTACCTTTCTGTTGTTCATAATTAGCTTAAATCAACTATGGTCAGAGAACATACATAAGTTAAAACCTTTGGAATTTCTTAAGGCTTTATTTATATTTCCATGTTCACTTGAAAAGAATGCATAGTCTTCAGTTATTTGGTGTAGAAAAACAAAGTCATAGATATGAATAGAGATATAAATATAGGCAGATATATAAACAGGGAAACGGATATAGTTGGTTAATGCATTTTTCAAATTTTTTATAGTTATGCATATTTTGTTTCTCTTTTCTATCAGTTTCTCCCTAAGACATTTCAAAGTCTGGTTAAGATTGAGGGGTTATGTATTTCTTCTATTTAATTTGTCAAAGTTTTTGCTTTGTATATTTTAAGTTGATATTAGGTACACACAAATTTACAATTGTTTTTGTCTTCCTTTTGAATGATTGCCATTATTATTATAAAATTTTTTTTGACTTTAGTTAGTTAGTTAGTTAGTTAGTTAGTTAGTTAGTTAAGATGGAGTCTTGCTCCGTCGCCCAGGCTGGAGTGCAGTGGCGTGATCTTGACTCAATGCAAGCTCCACCTCCCAGGTTCACGCCATTCTCTTGCCTCAGCCTCCCGAGTAGCTGAGACTACACGCACCTGCCACCAGCCTGGTTAATTTTTTGTATTTTCAGTAGGGACAGAGTTTCACCGTGTTAGCCAGGATGGTCTTGATATCCTGACCTTGTGATCCACCCTCCTTGGCCTCCCAAAATGCTGGGATTACAGGCGTGAGCCACTGCACCCGGCCAACTTTTATTTAGTTCAGTTCAGTTTAGTTCAGTTTAGCCTAGTTTGGTTTGGTTTTTTGAGACGGAGTCTCGCTGTGTCGCTCAGGCTGGAGTGCAGTGGCGTGATCTCAGCTCACTGCAAGCTCCGCCTCCCGGGTTCAGGCTATTCTCCTGTCTCAGCCTCCCGAGTAGCTGGGACTACAGGCGCCTGCCACCATGCCCGGCTAATTTTTTTGTATTTTTAGTAGAGATGGGGTTTCACCCTGTTAGCCAGAATGGTCTCAATCTCCTGATCTCATGATCCACCTGCTTCGGCCTCCCAAAATGCTGGGATTACAGCCTTGAACCACCACGCTGGCCCAACTTTTATTTTGTTAAATATGTGTTCTCTGATATTAAAGTATCCTTATCCTTAAACCCTTCTTATCTAATATTTATATATGCAACCAAGATTTCTGGTTGATAGTGTTTGCTGTACCTTTTCTCACCTTTTACTTTCAACTTAAATTTGTTCTTTTATGTAAATGAGTTCATATAAGCAATATATTGCTGGTAAGTTTTTATCCAATATAATAACTTTTGCCTTCGAATGCGTCTAGGCAATTTAATTTTTTAAATAACCCCTTTAAAAATTCTCCAACAGTCTTAGATTTACAGAGAAATTACAAAGATAATATAGAGCCTTCCCACATACTCTGCACCCAGTTTCCATATTATTAACATTTTACACTAGAATGATAAATTCATTACACTAATAAACCAATATTGATACTTTATTATTAACTGAAGTCTATATTTTATTCACATTTCCTTAGTTTTTATCCAGTGACCTGTTGCTGTTCGAGGATCCCATCCATGATATAATATTAATCATGTTTCCTTATGCTTCTCTTGGCAATGACCTTTTCTTAGACTTTCCTTACTTTTTATATACATGACAGCTTTGAGGCATATTGGTCACATATCTTATAGATGTCTCTCAATAGAGAGTTGTCTGATACTGTTTTTCCCATACTAACACTGGGGTTTTATGTTTTTGGAGGAAGACAACAGAGGAAAATGCCATCCCATTAAGGGTGCAGAAGTCTTGTGGACATGACTTATCATCATTGATGTTAAGTTTGGTCACATGAATATGGTAGTGTTTCTTGGGTTTCTCCACTGTATGCTATAAACATCTGTCCCTCTCTTTTCACACTGTACCCCTTGAAAGGAAGGAGCTTTGCACATCTATAACTTCAGGAGTAGAGATTTATGCTTTAGTTTCTTGAGGGCAGAACATACACATCAATTATTAGGAATTATTTTATAAGGGAGATTTTTATAGGTGTGTATTAATTATTTATTTATATAGTATGGCCTCTTGAATATTTATTTTATACCTCATTTATTTATTTGCTAAAATTATTGCAGTTTTGGCCATTGAGAGCTCTTGTGGCTCCTGTGATTGATTGCCTATAGTTAACTGCACAGTTAACTGTACTCTAAAAGCTTGAGACCACTTGACACCAGACCCCTTATCTTAGACTTAAATATGTGATAAAATTATAATCTTTTCTTACAGCTTTGATTTTGATGTTCTGTGTATTGCATCATTCCAAAAACTAGACTTTGGGTGTGGAAATATTTGAAGAAGAAATGGAGATTTTTTAATGATAACAATTTATATTAATATCTGAGAACTACCATATACTCTTAGGAGTTGTAGAATCCCCAGGTAGGGTTATCAAGAAGTAGAAGTAAAAGCTTTAACCATTAAATATTTTTTTATTGTAAATTTTTTTTTTTTTATTTCAATAGTTTTGGGGGAACAGGTGGTGTTTGGTTACATGAATAAGTTCTTTAGTGGTGATTTCTGGAATTTTGGTGCACCCATCATCTGAGCAGTATACACTGTCCCCAGTGTGTAGTCTTTTGTCCCTCATCACCTTTGATTTTGATTTACTATATATTGTCATTCCAAAAAATAGATTTTGGATGTGGAAATATTTGAAGAAGAAATTGAAATTTTTAAAAACCAAACAGACATACCCATATACCTTTTGGAATGGCCAAAAAAAGAAAAAATAGAAAAAAAAATGGTGATAATATGGAGTAATGTAAATTCTCATTCATTGCTGGTAAGGATGTAAAATGGTACAGCCACCTTGGAAAGCAGTTTGGAAGCTTCTTAGAAAACTAAACATATTCTCACCATATGATCCAGCAATCATGCTCCTTCATATTTACCCAAAGGAAGTGAAAATTTATATTCACACAAAACCATCCACACGGATGTTTACAGCAACTTTATTCATAATTGCCAAAACTTAGAAGCAAACAAGATGTCCTTCAGAAGATGCAAGGATAAATAACAGTAGTACATCCAGGCAATGGAATATTATTCAGCACTAAAAATAAATGAGTTATGAAACCATGAAAAGACATGGAGAAAAGTTAAACAAATATTACCAAGTGAAAGAAGCCAGTCTGAAAAGGCTAAATACTGTAAGATTCCAACTATACGACATTCTGTAAATGGAGAAACTATGGAGGTAGTAAAAAGGTCAGTGATTGCTAGCAGTTAGAGGGCATGTAGGAGAAGAGTATTTTTCTTATCTTGGTATAAAGCACAAATATAAAATGTTTATAGGGTATGAGGAGACTAACAATATTTTCTAAAGAATTATGGACAGCAGAGTCATTAATATTTGAACATATCATTGAGGAACATCAGAATCCCTTTATAATTTTTTTCTACTTAATACTGAAACCAGAAAAGCGTAGATCTTTTAAAATCTAGATATTTACCTAATTATGGTGTTTATTTTTAATAAGATGTTCTATTAAAGGTGGTTTTAATTGTATTATCAGTCAGGCTGCAGGGGAAAAAAAAAAACCTGGAACCTCACTTACTTTCTGCCAAAACACTGTCTTCAATTTTATAAGCTAATAGTTTAGGAGGAGGGATGATAATCCTTATACGAAACAACACAGGCCATTCACTCATCCTTGGCAAGACAAGGCAGGCTTCATAATCTTAAAAACTCATTTGAATGTACTCAGTGAACGTCAAATTGCTTTAAGCGGGTTGTCCTGTTATAACATAGATATATTAGCTTTCAGCTGTGTCCTTTATCCCAAGATACAGTGTGAATTGTCTTTGAAGAAATGTCCTTTTCTAATAAAACTTAAGTCCAAACTTACATTTCATTGTTCTCTTTCTCACATAATGTACTTTCTTTTAATATAATTCTAGCAGATGGATAGCATTTTATGTTATATTAATATCAGTGAGTATGTTCATATAAACACATAAATAAAAATTTATAAGCATACACCTAAAGTCCAAAAGAAGAAAGGTAATGCATAAAATAAGTCTAAAATCCTGTGTGAGTGACTGCCTTCATTTAGCCAAAAAACATAACATGAAGAGTTGAACATATCAAAAGGTTAGATTGAGATTATATTTTTTGGCAGCATTAAATATTAAATATATGCACCAAAATTTATACATTTTGGCTAAATAACCGTTGAATATTTTACTCGATCTAGAATTCTTTTTCCCATCTTGAGTATACTGAAATTGCTCTTACTGTCTATACTTGGTTTTGGTCAAAACATGAATCACTGTGACATAGAAGAAAGAGAATTTTTTTTTTTTTTTAGATGGAGTCTCACTCTGTTGCCCAGGCTGAAGTTCAGTGGTGCCATCTCAGCTCACTGCAACCTCTGCCTCCTGGGTTCAAGCGATTCTCCTGCTGCAGTCTCCCGAGTAGCTGGGATTACAGGCGCCTGCCACCACGCCCGGCTAATTTCTGTATTTTTAGTAGAGACAGGGTTTCATCATGTTGGCCAGGCTGGTCTTAAACTCCTGACTTCAGGTGATCCTCCTGCCTTGGCCTCCCAAAGTGCTGGGATTACAGGCATGAGCCACTGCACCTAGCCAGAAGAAAGATTTGATTTTGAATAGACTCCATTTTGAATTCTATGTCTGTCATTTAGTATTGGTAAAACATAACACAAGTAAATTTCTATGTGCCTTGCTTGGTTTTCTCATCTTGAAAATTGGGATTATAATATCTCACTAAATTGTTAGCTAAAAAGATGAGCATAAATGTATGCAAAGCACTTAGCACTAGTCTCAGCACATTGCAAATATCATGCAAACATAACATTGCAAATATTATACCTAAAAGCTGTCATATTTATAAAAACATTATTATGCTTTTATATGAACTGTTACAATTTCTGCAGTAAAGCATACCCTTTTGAAGCAAATAAAATAGTTTTGTTTTGTTTTGTTTTGTTTACAATAATGAACCTAAGGTATAAAGTATTCACTGGCATTTCATAATGGATTAGTAGATTGTTACCTATGAAGCTTCATGTGTTTTTGATGTAATTCTTCACCCACTGACTTCTCATATTAACCAAATAGCTTACTCCAAATGAAAAGGTCACCTCTCTTGGGGATTTATTAAGTTCCATGTGGGAACTTGGAAATGCCCTAACTCTGGTTTGGCTAAGATAATCTCTTTAGTAAATCTTACATCCTATTTACTAACATAACATGCTTGCTTTGGTGACACAGGAAAATGAAAAGGCTGTATTTTTATAGAAATATTAAGCTAAATTAAAGTAGGTATTTTTAAGTCCTAGTTCTAACAGTCTCTTGCATGTGCACACACTTACACATACATGAAAACTTATACTCCATACGTAAGCCTGTCAAATTTAATAATCTTACCTATAATTCATAATGATTTCATAATATTGAGAAGTTTTATTTTAGAGTAATTTTCCTCCTGTATCTCTGACAAAGCACCAGACTTTTAAAAGTCTTCATAATTTAGTCTGGGAAAGATATAAGATATTATAGTTTTATTCAAGTATTAACTCAGTGACTTTGCCTTCAACCTCATTTCTGTTTTCTGTATAATCAAAGTTGACAAATACTGTTTTTTTAAAAAATATCCCTTTCCCTTGAAAACATTTTCTTGGTTTCTTTTATTTATGCTTTTAATATTAAATTTCATATTATATAGGTTGTATTTAAAATAAGGCTTAGATAAAATTCAGATATCTGGAGGAAAAGTGTCACTCTTTCTACCAGTCAAAACTTAGAAGTCTTTAGTTGGATATTCTTTAGTACTCACTTGTTGCCTTAATCTTAAGGCACAGAGTTGGCTCCTTATATCTGTGACTCTAATGTGTTATTCTTTTCTGATAGGCCAGTTGTTCTCAACCTTTCTTTTTTGTCTCAGTATACATGTATACAGTCCCAGCAAAAAGCATGATTAATCACAACAATGATTCTCAACAGAAAATGCATGTGATTCTTATTCCAACAATGTGTTCCCTTATGTCCCCCAAATATACACTCTGTGATGAAATATATATATGTATGGGGTTTTCTTTGAAGGCAGATGCTGTGATGATCAATATTTTAACTTTTGTGCCTTGCTTATAAAATTAGTTGAGAAATATTTGTCCAAGGAAATTAAAGCTTTATAGAAGCAAAAATACTCAGGTGGAAATCAATAAAATTCAAGGAGGATATCTTTCAGTGTAATGTCTTAAGGCTTTCATGATGTTGTCTGACAAGCTTGGATTTAAATCCCTCATCTATCTTTTACTAATTTTACTACTGTACACTTTATTTAAATAATTTAATACTCATTTCTCCAATCTGTAAAATGTAAACAATAATAATATCATAATAATATCTACCTTATCGAGTTGTTTTAAGGAGTAAATAGCAATACAGATATGGTTCTTGGCAAGTGTTAAGTGTTGTATAGATGCTACAGTGATGAAGATGAGCACAACAGGGAGGAGAAAGATGGAATGTAAAGAGAGATTTTTTAAAAACAGAACATATTTCAGGCAAAACTATTTTTTAAAAAAGAACATATTTCAGGCAAAACTAACCCACATTGTCATAACTCAGGATACAGGCTACTCTGAGAGTGAATGTAGTGACAGAATAGTGCATAAGGTGGATCTTTAGAGGTCCAAAAATATTTTATTTTTTGATCCACGTGCTGGTTATGTAGGTTTCTTCAATTTTTGAAAATTCATCAAGCTGTATAATTATTATTTGAGCATTTTATATGTAAGCTGTACGTCAATAAAATATTAAAATAATAACTTTTAAAATAAAAGTTCCTGACACGCCCACCATCAACTGCTCTGTGCCTTACACATAATATTTACTGTACTCAATTAACACTTTTGCAAAGCACTGCTCACCATTCTTTAGGCTTTTAAATTATCTTGTATTTAAAAAAAAAAAAAAAACATTGTTTTCTTGATTCATTTTTCCAGACCCTGCCTCTTGATTTTTTTTCCTCTAATTTTTTCATTACTAACTTAACAGCATCCTTCCATCAAAAATGCACTGAAACGTTATGAAACAGATTGATGTCCATCAAGGGGTTGGCTTTTTAAAAAATCAGGCATTTTGATGAATAGAATCATAATTATTTAAGATAGAGCTGTCAGCAGGTGAATAAATAATCTAAGTGGGGTAATAATAGCCTCATGTTTTAAAATTAAATGAAATTGCTCAATGTTTTGAGTTCAAAAATAATTCAAATAAAAAATATTTTAAGTTATGTTCAATTGCTGATTCATTCTGAAATAAATTTCAAATCCCCCCTCGGTACATGTTTAGTTCAGAAAATTCAATTGTATGCCAAATTATGCAAAAATGTACATCACCCACACTTAACCCATCTAAAAGTGCTGGTGTTGTGTTGTATAAGCACGTGCACAACTGACCATTATTTGCTTTTCATTAGCCTCATACTTCAGTAAGGGAAAGATCAACACGCAAAAATACCTCATTCTACATTATTAGAGTCAACAAATAGATGAGTAGGATGAACCAGACCTCCTGCCTTCCCCTCACTTCCTTTCTCTCCCACATCACTCCTCAACACACACAGGCACTCCCAAAAGAACAAGCACAAAAGGACAATTATCACATTTTAATTCCACATTCCTCCTCATTTTTGCATATAGATCTACACATATAAAAGGGTCTGCATGCCCACATGCCATATGCTAAGCAATCCTGGCTTGCAGAGACTGTGGAGTGCTTGGTGGAATTCATAGATGTGCATTTATTTAAACTTTGCAGGCCCGCATGGCTCTACAAAGTTCGTTGAGCTGCCCTTGCATTATCATTGCAATAAAAATGTGACTTCCATTCGTTGATATATTTTACAATTCAGTTGCATCTTCAACTTCTTCTGATACTTTGAGAAATATAATTTGGATATTAAGCAGTTATCTCTGTAATCCCAACCCCAAACTGTTGGCTTCTTATCTATTTCTCTGAGCAGTTCCATCCTCAGGCTCAAGCACAAATTTATTCTGGTTTAGTGATATTATCCTCCCATCATCAAGCCATCTCACATCCTCTGCACCATCTGTTTGTGGTATATCTTCACTACAGCATTTGCTACCAGGAGGAAAGTATTTAACTGGAGTTATTTCTTTCCTTGATAAGCATACTATTATAACTTCAAGAGACCTTGAAATTACTATGTGTTATATGTTCAGGAATATTAATATTTTTAAATTCTTCAGTGTTATTATGGTAAAACAAGGGATCGTCTACCTTTTTTGTTCTAGATATGCATGTTTTGGCCCGTAAGCTTTAACACTAAGAGTTCTGCTTAAAATTTGTTTTCCTGTTCTTTCCAACAGCTTAATAATTGTACATAGTCCTGTAAGTGCTTGATAACCATAATACTGTTGTTTTTAACGATTTCTGAGAGGAGAATAAAACTTAGATTTGATTTAGTAAATGTTGATGGAGAAATAAGGCCAATATGAAGACCATATTATAGTTTCTGTGTTAAAAATTAAGGAGAGTCCCTTTCCTTTAACAGTCTCTCAATTGTCCCTATAGTTCATTCCGGTGAATATACTTTGCCAAATAATAGTCAGTTGTTTCATTTGTTAGGGAATTCTCCCATTTCATTGTAGTTCATCCTAAACTTTTTCCCTCTACCCAAACCTTTTTCCCTCTACCCATAAGAAGGTTGTGGGGTTTCTCATTAGCAGGCGAATCCCACTTGTAACACACATCACACACACACACATACATACGTACACACGCTGTACACATTTAAAATGGTGATTCTCAATGTAAACTATTAAATAATTTATGTAATTAATAGCTATCTATTATATGTGTGAATTAGAGCTTCATGGTGGTAAATGTTTAAACCACTGGCGCTTAGGGGAGAAAAAGGAAAAAAACTGATTTGGTACCTGTTAGGATTTTCATGGAGTAAATACTCCCACCATGGCCTAACTACATCACTAACATCACTGAATTGTGCAGTTGGGATGTTGTCCACAGAGGACAGGTTCTGGGGCAGAAAGTATGGAAAGAAAGGTGGAGTGCACATCTGGAGGGGCAAATAAAAGACACCTGGACTATATATGAAACAATGAATTTTATAAGAGTCAAAGAGATTTAGTAGTTTAGAAGTTTTGTGTTAGAACATGTGATTTTGTTTAAAAATATTCATATTTGATTACTGTGATCCAAACATACATGCCTGGGGTGCAGTGGCTCACGTCTGTAATCCCAGCAGTTTGGGAGGCTGAGGCAGGTGGATTACCTGAGGTCAGGAGTTCAAGACCAGCCTGGCCAACATGGCAAAAACCCCTCTCTACTAAAAATATAAAAATTAGCCAGGCATGCTGGCACACACCTGTAGTCCCAGCTACTCAGGAGACTGAGGCACAAAAATCTCTTGAACCTTGGAGGCGGAGGTTGCAGTGAGCCAAGATCATGCCACTGTGCTCCATCCTGGGCGACAGAGTGAGACTGCATCTCAAATAAATAAATAAATAAATAAACTTTAAAAAAAATACTTGACTTCTTTGAGTCTTATATGCATGCTAAGGTCTTTCCTGTTTAGTCATACTCAATTTTTGAACATATAAGGAATTTAAATAGTTTTGTCATTTTGTATGACATTTGACAAGTGCAATCTAAGGTTGAAAAGCGTTTAAATTAATATTCTCTTTAAATTATATTTGTAAATTAATATGTAAAATTTGTAGTATATGAGAAATGTTAATATAGTTCATTTTACAAATGGTGAACACTATTTTAATTTTTAGTTAATTTTGCAAGGGTAAACATGACTTGTTGATAACATAAAATTCGCATATTTTTTAGTTTGAAATATAAACTGTTTGATTTTATAATTTTTGTGATTTGTGGAAGTTTCCAATCAGCCATTTATAATCACTTTCCCAAAATACTCTCATAAAGCTATAAATATTCTTTATTCCAATATGAAAATCAAAACTATATATCATTGTTACTAAACTTTTTCTTAATATTGGCGTCTGAAATACCAGACATTTTGATATGTCAATCAACAGTTTTGTTCAGAGGTATATCAATTATGCCCCTGATAAAAAAAATTTTATTTGTGAAATACTTAATATATTTTCATTTTTATGTTTACTCTTAACTTACTTTCTTAATACCAGTTTTATAGCAAAGGTGGATGTTTCAGCGGACATAAAGGCAGTGTCTGACTTCTTTTGTCCTTATTATAACTCGTCACTTCAAAATCCAGGATAAATTAACAGTTTTATCTACTTTATGTCATAGAATAATGTTCTACGTCACATCAAAGAATCTTCATTAAAAGTTAAAAAACATATATTCTAATCATAAAGTAGCACATGCACAATTACTAGAAAATAATATCAAAACAGAAAAGTGGAAAAGTTTAAAGCAAATTTATTAAAAGAGAAATTGTAATCTCACCATTAACATAAACATTTTAGTATACAGTTTTTCAGTAATTCTATATTTATATACTCACATGCACATAAAGTTAGGTAGTTCCTATTTAAAAACATTGTTTTATGGTGCACACTGTTTTGTAGCCTCTAGCCCTATACTGTGACTATTTTACAATGGTATTAGGAATTCTTCCATAACATAGGTTTCATTTTACATATAGTTGTCCGTTGCATGAGTAAACCATAATTTTCTTAAATAATTTCTTTTTCATTCATGAAGTGGTTTCTATTTCCTTCTTTTAGAAAACACAGCTAATAACCATTTCTATCTTTGTCCACATCTATACTGATGTCTTTGGGAAAGTATCTAGAGTATGTGTCACACACATTTTAAGACTTTTGATACATAAAACAAATTCACCTGTTAAAAATTATGCCAAACTAATACTGACACCAGCAGTATCTGAGAGTTCCTGTTCCTCCGTGGGCCTTACTATTTCATCTCTTTCACAATTGTCAGTTGTATCATAGCAACTTTAGATTATTTTCTGTGTATCAATTTTTTACTTAAGATGAAAATAGCATGTAATCATATAGCAGAGGACAAAATTTCTTTCCTCTACATATACTCTTAGTAACTCTTTATCTATGCACTCTTTATCATTAAAAAGGATAAAGGATCAATTTTACCACTTTTTACCACAGTAAGTAAGGATCAAGTTTACCACTTACTTTACCACAGTAAGTAAGGATCAAGTTTAACACTATTTGAAGGATGACAGCTCTGCAAAGTTCCCTCTCATTGCTGTATGTCTTGCCACCCTTTTGTTCTGGACTATCTTTTCAAAGACATTTGTTTAGGAAACAATAATTAGTTAGAGATAAGGTCTCTCTGGGGAACAAGGAACACTTGGTAGCTATCCAGAATAATAAAGATATGTTTTCTTTTGTGGCAAAGGTTGTGTAAGTTAGCTAGTAGCCGTTTTAAAAGAATGGGGTTTCCTAACCTGGAGTTCCCTCAGCTGTGACACAAACCCACTTGCAATGCACAGCATCCTCCTGACCTTCCTTCATGTTGTCCCTATGGGACATGGGTGGCAAGGGGAACCAATGCAAACATGAAGTTTATGGTATCTGCTCTGCAGTGAGCAATAAAGTCTTTTGTCTCTGTTCCAGGAGTCTTGTATCTCCTGTCAACATCTATGAAATTGTGGCAGGCTAACTTGTTAGCTTGCAATTAGGGTAAAATCCCAGGCTTTTTAGAGATCTTGACATAGCTCAGACCATCTAAGTCTTAGGAACGAACTTGATGGAATGTATACATACTTCTAAAAACAATTTAAGCTACGGTATTATGCTAAACAAATAATTCAGTCTTTGAGTAACCTAGTTATCTTGGCACATATAGAGAGAGGAAGGGAGTGAAAAAGGGAAGAAAAGTAGAGAGGTAAAGAGAAACTATACATATGTTTTGGGGCCATATATAGGTACTTGACTCTAGTCAGAAAATTTACAATTTATTGCCAGGTACAAAAGAAACTATAACCCCTTCCTAGAGAAACAACTTAGGCATTGAGCTACCTTAATTCCTGTTTTGGAAAGCATGCAAATAAAAATGGATCAATTGATCAGTAACTCGGATGGTATCTGCAGAAAAGGTCACTTTTGAATATGAAGCATTGATTTGAAAATGTACTACTTCTTAAAATATATGTTTATACTAATAAATTTCTGTGAGACAAAAATTACCAAAAGGACTATAAATAGGTCTTTAGAAGAAACTGGATTTCCAAACTAAGCTAGTTCTAGTTTACTGTAATACTGATATAATAAAATAGCAGGTGTTGGTCTAGTATTTAAACTGATAAAATATCTAGTGTATTTTGTACATTATTATGTATCAGTCATTGGACCAAAAGTTTCTCCTTTTATCCAGAAAAATAAGCAAGTTTCTTAGAAAATAAGTTGTTAATACTTGCCATATCACTTTTGGTTTACTTATTTCCTTGTTTTGGTTTTGTTGTATATGTGGGTTTTTTGTTTGTTGTATTATTAAAAAATGCAGTGTCAGAAAGTATATCAATAAAATAAATGCTGAATTTTTTAAGTCAAAAGTATAATAATTTATCTTTTCCCTAAACAGAGAAATAATTCAGATGCTTACTTACTTTATCAAAGGTGTTTGGGATAGACATTTCCCTCAGTATTTCGGAGACTTCTCACAAAATGTAGAGCTTCTACTTGCTTCAAAATAATCTTTTAAGGTGAAAGAAATAAACAGAAATAAAGAATGCTAAGAATAGGTCATGTTGTGACTATATGTTTAGTGTTACATTCTGTTCCCAGAATTAATTTAGGAATTGAAGGACAAACAAAAGTAGCAGTAAGCTTCGTTTTTACTGTTATCATTAAATGTATCATCTTCCCGTGTTTCTCTTTAAGGTTAATGAAGAATATATGGATGTGTTATGAATTCACAATATGGCACCAGTTAACATCATGTTCGGGAAAGTCACTGTGCATGGAATTAGAAGACCTGGGCTCTGGTTTCAGTGAGGCAATGACGTATATGTGTCTTTTCATCTCTCTGGGACTCCTTTGTAAATTTAGAGAGATGACTTCAGTGGTTATTGACAGCTTAGGTGATTATAAAACTATATGAGAAGAATATACAAAAAACTCTACAGGTGGAGGAAGGAACAACAAGTACAAATATTTTGCATGTAAATTGAGAGGGACCATCAGCATCCCTAAGTCTAGAATCCTAGTACTAAGAACCTGTGGTGGCGGGCACCTGTAGTCCCAGCTACTCGGGAGGCTGAGGCAGGAGAATGGCGTGAACCCAAGAGGCGGAGCTTGCAGTGAGCCGAGATCGTGCCACTGCACTCCAGCCTGGGCAGCAGAGTGAGATTCCATCTTAAAAAAAAAAGAAGCCCTTAACTAGGTCATCCTTAAGGTTCCATAATCTAGCATTTACATCTGTCCTAATAAGTCCTTGAAATATTAAATCAATCCACTAATGCTAACAAAAATTATTTCTATAACCAGAAATTGTCACTATAATTAAATCACTGAACATTAGATTAAAAATGGTCAACTACATGTCTTGGATGATAAATATAAATAATATACCTTGTTTTACAAGAATAGTGTAAAGAGCTAAAGATGTATTGTGTATAACTAGGAATTCCTTCCATTGTAATTTTCATTTTTTTCATATTTATAATCAATATGGAATTAGAAGCTCTTTTCCAGGAATTAATAACAAGATTAAATTTGTAATAACCATATAATAGAAAATTACCAAGTGTTTGCATGCTGAATACTGAAGTAACATCTTTAGAATAGAATATACACATTGTATATCACCATGGTATTCCAAAATCAACCAGTCATTTGTCATTTCCAACATTTCTGAATACACAAAAAGCTAATTTATAAAATATTCTACCTACTAGAAAGCCAACTCAAAACTGTTTTTTGAGTGCCTACTCAGTATGCAAGAGCCTACTCGGTATGCAAGATATTAGGATGGGTGAAGCAAAGTATATGTTATAATTACCTATAATTATGGATGAAGCAAAAGATATAGATATATAAAATGCCACCATTTTACAAAGATATCTATACTTTAGGCAGCTGCTATGTCTTCTTTTTACATATAGGGGCATTCTGGAAGGAGTTCAAATAGGGAGAGCAAAAAGGAAAGGCTTTGATTTTAGCAGAGTCCTTAGGCTAGTCCTGTTAAAGAAACAAAATTTATTTGCTGTCCTGCCGAAAGGTGTATTCCTCTACCAATGGAAACTTCTTCTTTGATAATTAAAATGTGCAGCTTAAGTGTACTTTTTATTGTGGTTATATCTCTGCTTTTTACTTTTCGGTTCATAATGGCTATCACCAATTAAGCAACAGTGGAAATCAGAACCAAGGAAATAGACAAATGCACATCAGAACAGAAGATATTTTTAATAAAAGAATATAATTTTGCAATCTTAGAAGAGGGGATAATTAATTTCACCTGAAGGAATTGAGGGACACATATGGAAAGCTGGCAGGTGATCTGCGTCATGAAGAAAGACTAGGATATTCATTGGTAGAGATTATGAAAAGGAGCGTTTCATAGGGGGAAAATCATGGAGCAGGTACAAAGGAAAGCTCAGGACATTTTCAAAGAATTCTAAGTTATCTGCAGCTAAAGCACAAAATTTAGTGGATGGAAAGTAGAGGAAATGCAGATTGAAATTCATTTGTGGAGATGTCTGCTAGAGGTTTGCAGTGTATTCAATGCATAATGGGATACCATCAAAGGTTTTGAGCAGGCTGGGCATGGTGGCTTATGCCTGTAATCCCAGCACTTTGGGAGGCTGAGGCAGGAGGATCAGTTGAGGTCAAAAGTTCAAGACCAGCCTAGCCAATGTAGTGAAACCCTATCTCTACTAAAAAATGACAAAAATTAGCTGGGTGTGGTGGTGTGTGCCTGCAGTCCCAGCTACTCGGAAGGCTGAGGCAGGAGAATCACTTGAACCTAGGAGGTGGAGGTTGCAGTGGGCCAAGATCGTGCCGCTGCACTCCTGGGCAACAGAGTGAGACTCAGTCTCAAAAAAAAAAAAGAAAAGGTTCTGAGCAGAACACCACCGAGGAAGCACTGCCTTAAGTATGATTCCTGAAACAGCCTTCACACTTACCATCTTTATGCACATTACCTAATGCCTCTGAGTATGTTTCCTCAACTGTAAACCTGAAATATTAATCATAACAATTTCATGACAGAGACAAGGTCAAAATGATTTAACATATGTCATATCCTAGCATAAACACAGTTTCAATAAATATTATTTCCTACTTGCAAAAGTGTATGAAAAATAAGATAAAACATTAAGTGGAACTTCAACTCAGCTATACATAATGATGAAAACCTTTGAATCAAAGAAAAATAAATCATGATCACACTGATCTTTATGTTCAATATAGTTCTTGAAAAATTAGTAACACACATGGGCAAAGTATGGTTTTTTTCATGATATAGTAACTTTTTAAAATAAAACTATTTCACAAAAGAGAACATTCTATACTCTGGCCATGCTACATAGCATTTATGCACAATGTGTTAAACTGGCATGACCATCTGTCCAGATAAATGACTCCAACTTTAGAAAAAGAACATATACATTTCCTACAAAATCTTTAGTCCGAAGTTAAGATATACATAAAGTTCATTGAGGCAGGAAAATGACAAAATATAAGTAATAGAAAGTAGATTTTGGCTTTTCTAGGAAAGAAGGATAGTAGTATACAAATCAGTGATTGTTGAGTATTGAGTTTTTGCTATAACAGTCTGAGTCCATTCTTTTTACTCATCAGAAATCAATTGTTGTTTTACAATGTTTATTTTTTATACTATAACAGCAAGCCAGCCCAAGCTCACTAAATAAAGCCTGTATTCACTGTCTGCTTCTTGTATAGCTCATTACCTTTCAAAGTGCTATCAGTTTCAGGGAGAACAGGGCTGTTTTCCCCTGCACAGCTTCAGAGAAAAGATATATTTGATACACTTGATCACTACAGATTTCCAGTGTTGCTTAATTGGTGATGGTCATTATGAATCCAAATGTAAAAAGCAAACGCATAACCACAATTAAGAAGACACTTAACGTATGCACAGTTTAATTATCAAAGAAGGCATGTCCTTTCAATAAGACAGCAAATACATTTTGTTTCTTTACTATAAACAGGACTAGCTTAAGGATTGTACTACAGTCAAAACCTTCCCTTTCTGCTCTCCCTATTTGCCACCGCTTCCAGAATGCCGCTGTATGTAAAAAGAAGACATATTAGTTGCCTAGGTGAATACCTGTAACCAATTCATACACACATGCTCATATTTTGTCATTGTATTCTACCTGATATCCAAAAGTGTGCTTGTTGACCTGTTATCTACTTTAATCAATGTAGTTCATTAAATAAAACATGTCATTACCCAAATATCATTTCATTTCTTCTTCTTCTTCTTTTTTTTTTTCTTTCCTGAAACAGGGTCTTGCTCTGTCACCCAGAGTGGAGTGCAGTGACGTGATCTCAGCTCACTGCCACCTGTACCTCCCAGGTTCAAGCAATCTGCCCAACCTCAGCCTCCTGAGCAACTGAAACTACAGGTGCATGCCACCACGCCTAGCTAGTTTTTATATTTTTTGTAGAGATGGGGTTTCACCATATCACCAAGGCTAGTCTTGAACTCCTGGACTCAAGTGATCTGCTAACCTCAGCCTCCCAAAGTGCTGGAATTACAGGCATGAGCCACCAAACCTGACCTCATTTCCTTCCTTCCTTCCTTCCTTTCTTTCTTTCTTTCTTTCTTTCTTTCTTTCTTTCTTTCTTTCTTTCTTTCTTTCTTTCTTTTTCTTTCTTTCTTTTTCCTTCTTTTCCTTCCTTCCTTCCTTCTTTCTTTCTTTCTTTGTCTTTCTTTCTTTTCTTTCCTTCCTTCCTTCCTTCCTTCCTTCCTTCCTTCCTTCCTTTCCTTCCTTCCTTCCTTCCTTCCTTCCTTCCTTCCTTCCTTCCTTCCTTTCTTTCTTTCTTTCTTTCTTTCTTTCTATCTTTCTTTCTTTCTTTCTTTCGACAGGTCTTGCTCTGTCATCCGACTGGAGGGCAGTGTTGCAGTCGTGGCTTCCTGCAGCCAGGACTTCCCAGGCTCAAGTGTTCCTCCCACCTCTCAGCCTCCCAAGTAACTGGGACTACAGGCATGCACCACCACACCTGGCTAACTTTTGTATTTTTGTAGAGTGGGTTTCACCATGTTGCCTGGGCTGGTCTCATTTCTTATTATTGAATAGGAACGAATCTTAAGGAATAAAATAAACAATACTTTTAAGCTACGTAAAAGCAGGTAAAATACACACATAAAACAAGAAAAAAATAATTGCTGTTTTCATACTTGTTTCTAAAGTTTCAGAGCTTAAATTGGACTCAATTTAGAGGAAAAAATGCTCAGAATTGCATCATTTATCGAAATCTCCAGAGTCTGGAAACCTCATGGAAAACAACATACAAGACTGTTTTTGCTCAAGAGATTTCTGCCATTTTTGCCTGCCTCTAGAGTTAGTAATGCACAGGAGAATAATGAATCTTCCAGAAGCTGGCACTGTCGAGTTCAATACCTGTCAGCAAACAGGTGCTATTGAAAAATTCCAGCCACCAGCCAGGAGCGGTAGCTCATGCCTATAATCCCAGCACTTTGAGAGGCTGAGGCGGGTGGATCACCTGAGGTCAAGAGTTTGAGACCAGCCTGACCAACATGGAGAAACCCCGTCTCTACTAAAAAGACAAAATTAGCTGGATGTGGTGGCGCATGCCTGTAATCCCATCTACTCAGGAGGGTAAAGCAGAAGAATCACTTGAACCCGGGAGGCAGAGGTTGCAGTGAGCCAAGATTGCACCATTGCACTCCAACCTGGGCAACAAGAGTGAAACTCCATCTCAAAAAAAAAAAAAAAAAGCAAACAAAACAAACAAACAAACAAACAGAAAAATTCTAGCCTGGAGGTGAATGTTCCCAAGAGAAAACCATCAATTGGCATTGTTAAACAAGGGAGTGGCCATCTTTTCCTCACAACTTTCTTCTTTACCTCACAGGGTATCAGCAGGTATGATACAATGAATTTGACATAGTTATTAGAATCATTTTTGTTGTGAATGACAAGTCTTGCTTATATTATTTTTACATAGAGATCCAGTACTGAAACCACAGAGATCTCTGAAAAACCTGCCACTGCAATGACAATTAACTGCACTAAAATTACTTCCTTTGGTTTGTTCTAAATCTACAGTTTCTCACTTTGTACACTCCTCTTGCTCTTTCCTTTGTAAACTAGCAGAGAAGTTGATGAAGCTGTGAGCTCATGAAAGCAAGATAGGAACATGGAACCAAGTTCAGATTTCAATCAGGATGCTAGTGGAGTTGTAAACCTTTGGATACGTCTGCCTTCACATGGAAAACTTTTTATAGACTCTTGTCCACATACAAAATTTTCTTAGTGATAACATTTAGATAACATTTATGATTTTGTCAAAAGAATAAAGAACGTTGGAGACATGGTGAGATTCGCATTACTTTGCCAATTTTTAAAGGAACTTGGACATCAGTTAATATCTATTTGGGAGTTAGCAAGCAAGTAACTTCCTGGAAATTACACTACAAAAGGGGAATCCCAAACTGCATCATTCGGTGTATCTGAGAAGCCTTTAGTGACAGAAACAATCTATAATGGTCTGCATGTTGCTGCTACTGAATCATAAATTTCTCATTTGCTGCTTTCTGTGAATCATTTCCATTTTTAAGAAGAGACAGATAGTCAAACACATTTTCACATATTTCTAATCTGTGTTTTTATACTATGTAGATTCCCATCAAGATATAGTTTAGCTTCAAAAATATGGTTTAACTAGGAAATAACTGAGCTGCCTCAATAAATCAGAAAGATGAATTTTAAGAGTTATGTGGATACAATCGAACCTTGAAATTCATTTTTACAGGAAATCAATATGATATTTTTGAAGGATTAAGAAATTTGACTTGAACATAAATAAAACTGGCATTTGTCCTAACATTAAATAGACAAAAAGTGACACGAATTATATATACTTGTGCTTTATGAAATACATTTAATATGTGACAGATGAGGACATCCTTCTTCATTTTATGAAAACATTGCTTAATATTTTATGGAAGAGAATCCAGAGAATATATGGTGTGTGTATACCTCTGTGTGTGTAGGGGTATATTGTGGTAATTTTTCAAAAAAAAATTGTATTGTGGTTAAAAACCCTCGATATTAAAAAATAATTTAAAATGCACCTTTGCGTATCTTCTTCTTTGTGCATATTATCTTGTCATTGCGAAAGTTGCCAATCCAGAAAACAAAAGTTTATCATTCATCACTCACACTAAGCTTCCTAGCAGATAAGGGTAATTGGTAACTGGATGGTAGATGGAAGGTTTGCCATTCTAATGGAGAAAGGCATATTTCCTAATGGAGATGTGTGTAAGGGCAGTGAAAAGTGGCAATGACGTTAGCTGTTCCAGCATTCATACCAAAACATGCCTGCTTTTTCATATTGTGCCTATTCTGAAGCAAAGTGTGAAATAACATTATTTTCACTAAATTAAGATAATAAAGCCGGGTGCAGTGGCTCATGCCTGTAATCCAACACTTTGGGAGGCTGAGGCGGGTGGATTGCCTGAGCTCGAACTGGAGGTGGGTGGATTGCCTGAACTCAGGAGTTTCAGACCAGCCTGGGCAACATGGTGAAACTCCATCTCTACTAAAATACAAAAAATTAGCCTGGTGTGGTGGCATGAGCCTGTAGTCCCAGCTACTCGGGAGGCCGAGGCAGAAGAATCGCTTGAACCCGGGAGGCAGAGGTTGCAGTGAGCCGAGATCATGCCACTGCACTCCAGCCTGGGCAACAGAGCAAGACTCCATCTCAAAAAAAAAAAAAAAAAGAAGATAATAACAGGACTAACCCTGATTCTCTCCTGTGCCTCAGCCATGTGTTGCTAGACAGTTAGACGCTATCAGACAGTCTCTCAATCAGCATGCTACTTTAATTATGTATTAAGATGTTACCATAATGCCTGCAAGTAATGTCCTCCAGAGGCACCCAAATGTTAAACTAAGTGCCTTCACAATTAATTGTCCTTCTAGTGCTGCCTTATTATGTTATTCCTTTAAAATCTCCTCAGTATGTGTGTATATATGTTACATTATCATTCACATGTGCGTATAATACCTTAAAATTTTTGTTTTGTGTCATTTTCATCAGTGTACATCTTCTTTCCCAAAATGTATTTATTCTTTTTCTTTATTTTCTCTGTTTAGCATTCAAACACATCATTAGAAATGAAAGATTATTAAAATAAAATATTTGCATATGGAAGATTCTGGTTTACCTTCATGCCAATATGACACATTTACTTCATACTTCCTAAAGGCATCTTAAGAAAATTGATGGTGGCTCATGCCTGTAATCCCAGCACTTTGGGAGGCCGAGGCGGGCGGATCACGAGGCCAGGATATCGAGACCATCCTGGCTAACACGGTGAAAACCCGTTTGTACTAAAAATACAAAAAAAATTAGCCGGGCGTGGTGGTGGGCGCTTGTAGTCCCAGCTACTTGGGAGGCTGAGGCAGGAGAATGGGGCAGGAGAATGGCGTGAACGTAGAAGGCAGAGCTTGCAGTGAGCCGAGATCACGCCACTGCACTCCAGCCTGGGCGACAGAGTGAGATTCCATCAGAAAGGAAGGAAGGAAGGAAGGAAGGAGGGAGGAAGGAAGGAAGGAAGGAAGGAAGGAAGGAAGGAAGGAAGGAAGGAAGGAAAGAAAGAAAGAAAGAAAGAAAGAAAGAAAGAAAGAAAGAAAGAAAGAAAGAAAGAAAGAAAGAAAGAAAGAAAATTAATTGAAGCTGATTGTGATTATTTCTATCTCATATAAAGGAAACTGTGTTATTGAGGGGAAAAAAATGTGCCCTATCAATCTTGCTTTAAAAGATGTGTCTAGAAATGTGGACTACTAGCAAAGGTTTCAGCCTAGAGTCTGATATACTTGCTAGATTACTGAGGATTGGCTTGACCTGCAAGTATTGGAGAATCCTAATAACTGTGTTAAATAAACAGAATCTTTTTCTCTATCATGTGAAACTCCTAGCAGGCATTCCAAGGTGAGCATGGTGCACCACAGTGCAAGGCCCAGGCCCCTTTCTGCCTAAATGACCTTGTCCCCCTGGTCTAAGATATGTTCTAAATATATTATCTATCTTCCATTCAAAGGAAGCAAAGAAGGAACAAGCAATCTCCATAAGCTTACATGGGTGATTTCCGTTGGTATCTCCTTGATCAAAAATTACAGCAGCTTGGCAGGTTGAGAAATTGTCTCCATCCTGTGCAGCTAAATGTCCAGTCAAAAATCATGGCTCTATCACCACAAGGGAAGAGGAGAACAAATACTTGAGGACAAAGAGCAGTTTACACTACAAGCCAATGTATAGCATGCACATATGGGACAACATAAACAAAACCTGTGACCATATAGCACCAAGAATGAAAACAATTTTTCTTTCACATACCACTTTAATAAGACAGCTATTGCATACTATGTTAATAAGAGAGATTAATATTATCATTTCTGTAGAGCAATGCTTGAACTCAGATATCTATTCAAGAGAAATAAGTCATACATTATTGGAAAATTAAGCTGTCTTTATGTGCTAGAAGATGGTAGTCTATTGTTTCAATTATCTTTTTTCATAAATAGCAAACAATCTCCAAATTTAGCAACTTTAAATAACACAGTTTTATTATCTCTTATAATATTGTAAGTGGTCTGAACTCACCTGGGCAGTTCTTTTCCATGTGATGTTAGCTGTGGCTACAGTCATTTGGGGACTCAACTCTGCTGGTATGTCAAGATGATTCACTTAAATATCTGGCAATTGTCTCTGGCTTTCAGCTGGTAGCTCAGCAGGGGCTGTTGATCAAGGCCCAGTACCCCCCACATTCCTCTCCATGTACCTTGGGCTCCTCCCCAAATCGAGGCATGGTGCCAAGGGACAAGAAGGTAAAGCTGCTAGTCTTCTTAAGGCTTTGATTTTGAACTCTTAGAACATCACTTCTGCCACCTTCCTTGGTTAAAACCAGTCAAAAGACCATTCCAGAGGGTGAAGGTTTAGAGGAAATAAGAAAAGATAAACTACGACCTTTTGATGTATGTAGAAATATGTGCATAAAGCAAGGAGAAAACTTGTTAGGGGCCATCTTTGGAGACTAATTAACAATATATTATAGCAAAAATAATAGAAACAGGACAGAAAATCACAATTAATTCATTGATAAAACTAAAATAAAAATTTCTACCAGAAAGTGTTGCTTGACAGATGTGATGGTTAATATTAGATGTCAACTTGATTGAAGAATGCCTAGATAGTTGGTAAAGTATTGTTTCTAGGCGTGTCTGTGAGAGTGTTGCCAGAGGAGACTGACATTTGAGTCAGTGAACTGGGAGAGGAAGATCCACCTTCAATATGGGTGGACACTATCTAATTGGCTGCCAGAGCATCTAGAACAAAGCATGTGGAAGAGGGTAGGATAAGCCAGCTTGCTGAGTCTTCCGACTTTCATCTTTCTCTAGTACTGGGGGCTTCCTTCCGTTCCTCTTGCCCTTGGACATCAGACTCTAGGTTCTTCAGCCTTGGGACACTTGGACTTAGCACGAGTGGTTTGCCGGGGGGTCTCGTGCCTTTGGCCACAGACTGAAGGCTTCACTGTCAGTTTCCCTGCTTTTTAGGCTTCTGGGCTGGGACTGAGCCACTACTGACTTCCTTCTTCCCCAGCTTGCAGATAGCCTTCTGTGGGACTTCACCTTGTGATTGTGTGAGCCAATTCTCCCTAATAAACTCCCTTTTATATATATCTCCCTTTCATATATGCATATTTCCTGTTAGTTTTTGTCCCTGTAGGGTCCCTGTAGATCCTGTTGTATAATTGTCTGACTAATACAATAGAAAAGGTCATTGGAAATACCCTTAAGATGTAGGGTCATTCACATTACAAAGATGATCCAGTTCTCTTGTTTCATCAAATAAGTCAATTTCTGTAAAAACAAACTGCAGTCTAGCTTACAAAAATCATTGCTTTCATCTTCATTCAATCAGCATTTATTGGGTGCCTTATATATTCCAGAAATACATTACATGTTGGGCTTACAGGTCTTCATTGATACTTAAGGTAGATTTTGAGGGCATGTTATAGCAGAAAATGCAAAGGTTTAGAGCACAGAGGGACACCAATTTGTGGAGATGTGGCAAGGTGAATACTGGTCCATCTCACAGTGCCTTCATAGAGGAGACCAAGCAAATAAAACACATGACTGATTTTCCTTTTCACTTTTAAGGCACTGAACTAATAATACTGAGAGAAACAGGAAAGATAACCCTTTGGAAGTCTGATTTACACATAGGTAAAGATCTATTGGTCCTAGATAGTTCGGTGTTAATTCTTAGATCCATGTTCAATAACAGAATTTAGGAACTTAAAACCCTGCGACAAATTTTAGATAAATTGGTTTATTACTTATCTTTCCACAAGTCAAATCTCCCACATCTTGTATACCTTCTGTATTACTTATACACTGTGTACTCATTATCTGCAAGGATGTGATAAATGAAGTGGTGCTAATCTGTTTTATGACTTCAAAGACTGATTTTTAAAAAAACCCAAGTTTTTAAAAATAAGCTAAAGAGAAAGCCCAAATCATTTGAAGCCACATGTAAAATTAGTTACATATTTTGCCGCAAGAGCACTTTATTTTCAAGAAATAGATCTATCCTCCTTGTTCCATAGGTTTTGAATGTAGGTATTCAGTTTTATTTGCAAATACTTTAAGGTGTATAGATACTTCTACAAGTAAAAGTAATTTGTCAACCAAAATATTCAGCCGTCTCTGTGAATATACATTGGGTAAATTTATTATTTGGTAAGAACAAAAAATTAAATCTTATAGACATAATCAATATAATATTTTGACTGTATCTTAATCAACATAAAAATTACTCTTGCCTGATACTTAGCATATGTAAGATTTTCAAATAAGAGAAAAGAGAGGACTCTTAGTGGATATTCTAGCCAAAATGAAAGGAAGATGCTGAAACAGAAACATCATTTACTTAGCTCCAAATCTAGGAAGATGTAAATTGCCAGTGTCAATAAAGTTTATCTGTGTTTCATGTAGCCTATAAATGCTACGGGATAGAAGTAATTTTAATTGATTTTGTTGTTTCAAGGACTGTTCTTTATTCTTTATTTACAGCTATGTTTTCAGGCATAAACACCGTAAATTACAGGGTCAATATTGAGCATTCAGAATAAAATCAGCTCCTTTGACCTACAGCTGCTTTCAGGGTGAGGTTTTAGTGTAAACCAAGTTTTTGTTCTATAAGCAAATGTAGCTTTATTAACTTTCATTTTTCAACTTAAGATATATGATGAAATTATTCCCTGAGTTATCACACATCAATAATAAATATGCACTTATACTAATAACCAGTTCTTGACAGATTTTTCCCTTTCCGTTTTCCCGGCAGTGATCAAATTCTCTCAAGCATACCATACTGTTTCACCGCCAACACCAGATACTGAATCACCCCAGATCTTTTCCTCTCTACTTTTTTCTTCTTCAAGAGAATTGAACATTTTCATTACTTATCTTCTTTACTTTCACCTGTTTTTCTCATTCAGAACACAGTTGATTCCTTCTCTAGCAAAAAAAATCTCTGCCTTTACTCAACCATGTCTGTACTGTTGCTCAACCAAATCGATCTGTACCGCATCTCAGCCAAATTAACTATTGACAGTTTTGCACTATAAAATTTCTTCCCTCATCAGAACTAGTGTAAATTACTGTAACTTTCACCTCTCAGATCCCAGTTTTTTCCCTTTGAAGTCACATAGAATAAACGGATTTTTTTCTTTTAGAACAGCTTACTAGGAAGAGGAAACGTTTTGGAATCAGACTGTGTCTGTTCAAATATCATCTCTCCTTATTAGACTAAGACTTTGAAACAAATGATTTACCTTCTCTTTGTTTCTATTTATTTTATATGAAAATAATAAGAGTATCTAGCTCATATGATTATTTTGAAGATTAAATGAGGATTAAGATCCTAGACCAAGGCCGGGCACGGTGCCCCACGCCTGTAATCCCAGCACTTTGGGAGGCCGAGGCGGGCGGATCACGAGGTCAGGAGATCAAGACCATCCTGGCTAACACGGTGAAACCCCGTCTCTACTAAAAATACAAAAATTAGCCCTGCTCGGTGGCGGGCGCCTGTAGTCCCAGCTACTCCGGAGGCTGCAGCAGGAGAATGGCGTGAACCCAGGGGGCGGAGCTTGCAGTGAGCTGAGATCGCGCCACTGCACTCCGGCCTGGGCGACAGAGCGAGACTCGGTGTCAAAAAAAAAAAAAAAAAAAAAAAATCCTAGAACATAAGCCTAGGGGCTATCAAATAGGGGAGGGGAGGGGGAGGGGAGAGATTGATGGGGGTTATCACCTGATTAAGAATTGACGAATTGATGGGTGCTGGACGAGATTGATGGGTGCAGCAACCACATGGCAACAAGTATACATATGTAACAAACCTGCAGTTATGCACATGTACCCTAGAACTTAAAGTATAAAAAAAAAAATCAGCACTAAATTTATTGTTTTTCATATTTGTGAAATACATCATTGCAATTATTATAAGCTCAACTCATTACCATTTTCAAAATTCAAATAAATGTTCTTCAGTTTTTTCGCTCGTTCTTAAAGGAATACTTCAACCTTTATCTTTCTTTCTTTCTTTCTTTTGACGGAGTCTCTCACTGTTGCCCATGGCTGGAGTGTGTAGTGGCAATCTGGGCTACACTGCAACCTCCGCTCCTGGGTTCAGGCCATTCTCCTGCCTCAGCCTCCCAGAGTTAGCTGGGACACAGGCGCCCGCCACCATGTGGCTTAATTTTTGATGTGTTTTAGTAGAGAACAGGGTTTCACCATGTTAGCCAACATGTGGTCTCGATCTCCTGACCTTGTGATCTACACTGCTCCGCCTCCCAAAGTGCCTGGGATTACAGGCATGAGCCACCACACCCAGCCCACCTTCAACCTCTATACTTAATATCTTATTTGAAATCCTGATTGTTTCATCATGCTTGTATTAGCATCCTGTACTGCTTGGTAACAATTACTACAAATTCAGAGACTTAAAGACATACAAAGAAAGGAGAAATTTATCTTAGCGATTTGCAGTGTCAGAAGCATGAAATAAGTCACTCATTTAAAATCAAGTTGCAGGCATGGCTGCATTCTTTCTGAGACTCTAGGGCAGAAGCCATTTTCTTGTCTTTTTCAGCTTCTATAAGCTCCCTGTATTCCTCACCTCATGGTTTTTTTTTTTTTTTTTTTTTTTTTCCATCTTCAAGCCAGTGATGGCCGTTGAAGTCTTTTTCAAATCCCATATATTTACTTTCTAGGTTTCCACCTACCTCTTCAGTCATTTAAGGGAACATGTATTAATACTCACTCAACCAGATAACCAATGATATTCTCCTGCCTAATTAGCAATTTTTATTCAATCTCAACTTATTTCCCTTTGCTATGTAATCCTAACATATTTCACAAGTTCCCAAGATTTACATGTTGGACATTCTTGGAGGGTCTTTATCTGTCAAGCACACCACCATCCTATATTTCATTTTTATTGTTCTTTTTCATTATTTTATGTTGCCTCTTGCTCCATTATATATTCACTATCAGTATCAGTAATTTCACTACATTAGTGGAGTTCATGATGTTGATTGATGTAAAGACATTTCAATATTAAAGGGGGATCGGAGAAGTATTTAAATAGATGGACTAGAGAAGAAAGGTCATGGAGACGGGGGATGTAATAATAGAAATAGAGACAGCTACATGACAGAAGGAAGAGCTTCAGTTTAGAAAGTGATTATAAAGATTAAGGAGGGATGGTTAAAGTGTAAGCCAATTACAGATTCTTTAAATTATCCAGTTTAAAAGATTATATGTACGGTATCATAGTAATGCAATTATATATAGTTACATAAGTATTAATAATTATATTTTATAGAATGGTAGATAATAAGCAATTATAGATTATTTAAATTATATAAATTATTTATATAATATTTATTTATATATTAGTTAAATATTATTTATATGTATTATATTAGAAATAATTTTATAGAATTGCTTATTATGATTACACACTATTGCAATTATATATAAATTGCTTATTATGACTACACACCATATATATATAAATGGTGTGTATGTATGTATGTAAATATTTTGCGTGATAACATAAAGTCTTATTTGCCAAAATTGTCTCTCCTGTGCTCACTTCAGCAGCACGTATAGAAAATTGTCTCTCCTAGACAAATTTACAGTAAGCTTAAAAGTGTCCCACTATTTCTTTGGATATAACATTCTTGTCCTTTTTAATTGATACGTAATAATTGAACATATTTATGGGGCATAAGTGGTATCTTGATACATACATACAATGTATAATGATCAAATCATGGTAATTGGACTACCTATCACCTCATTTATCCTTTCTTGTGTTGAGAACATTACAAATCTTCTCTTCTAGCTATTGTGAAATATGCAGTAACTTATTGTTGACTATAGTCACTCTACCATGCTATCAAACACTAGAACTTGTTCCTTCTAACATTTTTGAACCCATTAACCTACCTCTCTTCCTCCACCATCCCCCATACCCTTGCCAGACCCTGGTAACAACCATGCCTTACATGAGATACTCCTTACATGAGATCCATTTTTTTTTAGCCACTACATATGAATGTTAAAGGCAAGTAGTCCTGGAGAAGAGGCAAGAAGGTTAAACTATTGATACTGTAACACATATTGAAATTTTGCTACAAAATGACTTTCTAAATTATATCATGAAAGCATTGAGGCTGGGGATTGGATTAGGAGACTGGATGAAGCTCATAAATAGAACCAGGACTGTGGTTGGGGAGGAGACTGAAAACAGGGAGATAATGCCAAGGGCGGACAATGCCTATCTCATAATTTTGCCAATAGCTTTTTCCCATTCTCAGTCAACAAGAAGCATCTACTTTTTAAAAATAAGTTACTGATATGTTAAGAACAACATCTTTTGTATTACTCAAGTAGGTCAGATTTGAACATGTTGAGTCTGAAATAACACAGGCAAAGACTTATCAGTCCATGTCCCATCATTTTTTCCTACATCATTATGAAAAGCTCATTCACAAAACACTTGTGATGAACATTACAGTCACCTGGTGCCTGTAGGAGGAAAATACTATCCATCCCTAGGGTGCTGGGACTTCAAAATATGGATTTGTTGGGGGCACAGAAACATTCAGACCACTAGCTTTCCTTCCCCACACCACTGCCCTCAATTATATCCTTCTCGCATGCAAAATACATTCCTTTCATCCCAACAGCCCCCAAAGTCTTCAGTCATTACCACAAAGTCTAAGTCCAAAGTCTCATTCAAATCATCTAAATCGGATGTGAATAAGACTCAAGGTAGGAGTCGTTCTGAGGCAAATTGCTCTGTGAACCTGTGAAATCATACATGTTCCATGCTTTCAAAAGACAATAATGGAGCAGGCTAACAGAACAGACATTGCCATTCAAAAAAGCAGAAATAGTTAAGAAGAAACAAATAACAGGTCCCAAGTAAGTCAGAAACCCAGTAAGGCAAACAACATTAAACCTTGAGGATGAAGAATCATCTTTGGCTTGAGGTCTGCCCTCCAGGCCCACTGGAGGGAAGATCCCATCTTCCGGACCCACTGAGGCAGATGTCCTTCCGCCCTGAGCTTTGCCATGCAGGGGTTGGGGCCCCAAGGCTGTGGGTGTTCCTGCCTCGACAGCTTTGTTGGGCAGACTCCACACAACAGGTATTATGATTGAAGTTGCATGCCTGTGGCTCTCTGGGGCTATTTTTACATGCCAGTGGCTCTACTGGTCTGGGATCTCCAGGGTGGCTCCACTCCCATGGTTGTTCTCTGCCTATGTAGCTTACCAAGGCTCTGGAGGGCTCCATACTTTGAAATCTAGTTAGAGGTAGCCACAGCCCCGGGCTCTAGCACTGCATGCACTGGTTGAAAGAGTGCTGCCCAGACTCCATCAATATTTGCTATCTGTGCCCTCAGGACAGGCAACCACCATGGCCTGAGCCATGCCACAGCCTGCCATAACTGCAACTGGGGCAGCCAAAGAGCATGGCTACCCTGCAGTTCAGGGAGCACAGCCTGAGATGTGAGGCAGTGCCAGGCAAGATATGCTAGGGTCCCTCAGGCAGTAGCCCCTTGTTGGCATTTGAAGCTGCTCTGCTTCCCAGGCTCTTGCACTCTGAGGCGGGATGGGGGTGGAAGCCCTGATGATTTCTAAATTTCCGTCATGGTCATTCTTTTATTTTCTCACTCAGTAGTTCATGACTGCTCCTTAGATGGCTGACTAATCTCATCAGATGGTCTTTGGCCACACTCTTCCTGTCCTCTTCCAAATAGGTTTCTCATTTCTTTCAATATGAACAGGTTGGAGTTTTTCAAATCTGTAATGTCTGCTGCCTTTTATTTTTTGATATTTCTGTTAGTCAAGGTTCTCCAGAGAAATAGAATCAATAAGATTTTGTATTACATTATATTATATTATTATATAATACTATATTACGTTTATTGTAATACTATATTACGGAGATTTAGTATACAAATTGGCTCATGGGATTATGGGGACTGAGAAGTTCCACCATCTGCTGTCTACAAGCTGGAGACCCAAGAAAGCCAATGGTACAATTCGGTATTCGTCCCAAGGCCTGAGAACCAGAGCGACTGACGGTGTAAGTCCCAGTCCAAATCTGAAGGTCCAAGAACCAAGAACACTGATGTCTGAGGATCGGAAAAGGCGGCTGTCCTATCTCAAACAGAAGACAGTGAATTCTCCATTTCTGTAACTTGTTATTTATTCGGGCCCTCGGTGGATTGCATAATGCTTATCCACACTGGGGAGGGCAATCTTCACTCAGCCTACTGATTCAAATGCTGTTTCTTCTGGAAACAGCCTCACAGACACATCCAGAAATAGAGTTTCACTAGCTGTCTTGGCACTCTTATCCCAGTCAAGTTGAAAGATAAAATTAATCACTACAAACCTTTCTAATGATATTAACAGAAGTTTGTTTTTTTTTTTTAATATAAGCCCTATAATTAGGGTGATCGTATAATTTGTCATCTAAAATAAGCCTCCATTTCGACTGAAAGTGCACAGTTGTTACACTGAGACAAAAGGAGTAAACTAAGACTTCCTAGGACACATTAGAACGTAAGATACCCTATGCATAACAATGGTGCAATCTGTGTGTGAAAACAAGGTTATTAAGTTTATAATCACATGTTTAGTGGAATTTCATATTGCTGATTACCATAAATGTAAAATTATTGTATAGAGAGGAAGGGGAACAAATGTATTTTTCTAATTCCATTAATACTGTCTTAACCTTCATTTGATTGACTATTTTCAGAGGCTGGAGGAAAAATACAATATGAATTTAAGAAGCAAATCCATATTGGCCCTATGTGGTTGATATTGGAGAACAGAAGGAAACTGTCACACAAATAGCCTAGCTAAGCCTCAAGTTCAAGAATGTGTGTTCTGAGGAATGTCTTGAGAAGCATAACTTTTGGAAAACAACCAGTGTGTGAAAACCTGATGGAAAAAGGCAAAAGAAGTCCATGGCACAGGCAGTGAGAAGGGCACAGAGAGCCTTTGATAATGCTGGAAGCTTATACAAGCATTTGAAAGAAGTCTAGAGAAGTAAATGAGAAGGGAAAATGAGCATCACTGAATTGGAGACTTACAATAGTTAAATTTCATAGCATGTAAATTATATCCTAATAAAACTGTTAAGAAAAGAATTTTAAAATCCATAACATAATATTTTGTTTTTATTTCATTACGGCATTTAAAATTTTAGTAACCATATTATTGCTATAAAAATTAAATCATGGACACACCTTTTACATGATTTTGTTTGAATAATAGTGCCAGAAAACAGTGATTAATGGCTAATTGTCATATTGAGGAACTGTGGGGACATGGCAGAGGGCTTAGTCATTGACCCAGTCATAATCAGTAATTGTGTGCATTATTTGGATTAAGACATCTAAGGCTGCTTACCAAATGTTCAAGTGATCCCAAGCTAAAAGACACTGCTAAGCTGATGACAGAATCAGGATTCAAAATTATATTGACAACTTAGAAAGTTCGACCAAAATCAATACAGTGAAATTAAACAGGAATATACATAAAATTCTATCACTAGTTAAAAAGGAAAAAATAAAGTTTGGTGTATCTAAGATGAAAGGAGGAATTTTTCTGTTATAGCAGACATGAAACTGAATGATTTCAAGCAGCAAAAGTTATTTCTTTCTCATGCCACATGCCCGTCATGAGTTGGCAACAGAGCTCTGTGCATCAGAGTCACTGAGATTTAAGAGCAATGCAGCCCTCATTTCAGTCATTGTTGGTTACTGTGCTAGAAAGAAAGGAAAGTTTGCTAAAAGCCTCATCAGTTCTCAAGACTGCCATCCAGAAGTTATGCATATGACTTCCTCCCACAATCCATTAGCCAAAGAATGTCATTGAGCCACACTTAATTGCAAGGGGGCAGAGAAGTGCCATTATATCTGTGCTCAACAGTTGGATAATCACAAATATATGGCCACCAGTACTAATACCTATTGTAAACTGCAAGAACAACAACAAAGATTAATGATTATAGTAAGCAGAATTCTCAGATGGTTCCCAAGTTTTCTGAATCCTACCCTCTCCCCCAGGGTTACAATCTGTGTAATCTCCTCCCCTTGAGTGTTGCCTGGACCTGTGGATACAAAGGATATTACCCCTGTGACTAGATTATTTTTTGTGACCAAGGTTGGAAAACTTTGCAGATGTAATTAAGGTTTTAAATCAACTGATTTTGAGATAGTCAAAAGGGAGATTATCCTGGCTGGACCTAAGCTAATCAACTGAGCCCTTAGAAAGGACAGGGTCCTGGAAAAAAGTGATTGAAAGCATGAGAAGTATTTTTCTGCTGACTTTTAAGAAGTCAGTTGCCATCAGAGACAGCTAAAGACCTTAGGGGCAGCCTCTGGGAGCTGGGAATGACTCCCCCAGCAAACAATAATAAGGAAAATAGGAACCTTGGTCCTATAACTCAAAGAAACCAAATTGTCTAGTAATTTGAATGAGATTGGAAGAGGAAACTAAGCTCTAAATGAGAACACAACCCAGCTAATACATTGATTTCAACCTGAGCCTCTGAGAAGAGAATCCAGTTTCATCAAGTCCCATCTATTGATCCACAGAAACTATGAGATGATTAAAAAAAAAATTGTATGTAGCCTTAAGACATTAGCTTCTGAGAATTTGTCGTGCAGCATAGAAAATGAATATAATTATAAAAGAACAAGTTCATAATATGTGATGTTTTAAAAGTCAACCACACAAAATACAAAAGACAACGACGATTCAATTTTGCTTTCAAAAAAATGTTTCATATATTTGCTTAGTAAAATAATTGTGATGTTTATACAGTTCTGAGTGGAAAAAAAAAATCAAACTGTTTTTCCTCTGCTGTCACTCCATGAACAATCAACACAGAAGGCTTCTGTGACAAAGTGTGTATGGGATTTTCCCACACACACACCAAGCAAGCAATCGATTCTACAGCAGCTACTGCTGGGTGTCCTCCAGTTCAGTTCCAATACTATCTAACTGGAGACAGCTTCAGATCCCACGGGATGAGGGCTCAGTCCCACAAGACTACCCCTCACTTCTGATGTCAACTTCAAGCCATAAGTTGTTTTACCTGGGCTTCTGACTGACTGGCTGTAAATCTGGGTTCCATGACCTCTTCCTCTGGCTCAAATAATTTGCTAGAGCAGCTCATAGAACCCAGGAAACACTTACTTACATTTACCGGTTATTATAAAGAAAATCTGTGCAAAGGACACAGATGAAGCAACAAATAGGGCAAGACATGTGAGAAGGGACCTGGAGCTTCCATATTCTCCCAACATGTGCCACCCTCCAGGAACTTCTACATATTCAGCTGTCCAGAGGCTCTCCGAACCCTGTCCTTTTGGGTTTTTATAGAGGCTTCATTACATAACATGGTTGATTAAACCACTAGTCATTGGTGATCAACTTACCCTTCAGCCCCTCTCCCCTCCCTGAAGTCTGGGGTGCCAGAGTGAGACTGAAAGTCCCAACCCTCTAATCATGCTTCAGTCTTTGCAATGACCAGTCCCCATCCTGAAACTACATTGAAGCTGCCGGTCATCAGCCATGATATCAAAAAGGACATCATCATTGACATACAAAAAAAGCATCACTTTGGAGATTGCAAAGATTTTAGAAGTTGAATGCAAGGATGTGGGGATGAAGACAAAATATGTATTTCACAATATTATAACAGTCAAACGTTAACAATTGTGGTTAATGCTGGAAGCCACTTTGTCCAATATATGCTGTCATATATATATAATCTTGTCTTCATAATATCTTTAAAGTAGTTATCTTTATTATCATGTGATTATTGTAAACCAAAAATAAAATTACATCTCCCCAATTGACTGAATAGACCCCTTTTTTGGCCAAGGGGATTCCAAAGAAACCTGAAAAACTAGTACAGGACATGATGGGAAGTGAGGGATCAGACATACCTCATTATACCCTCTCTCTTTTGACGTTTAGACACAACTGATCAGCATTAATATTAAAACAGAGATCTTAAGACTGACGAGCACTCTTTGTAGCAATAAGCTACCAAATTCCAACTTGCCTCTGATATAGCATAACATGACAGACAGCAGACCCTGAAAGAAACAAAGTATTTTACCCCAAAATATATTTCTTTGACATATTTTGAGGTGGCGCTGCAAAGCTGTCTCTTGTGGAGACAATTTATATTCTGTAGAGAATCCCCTTCCCTTTCCAGACCTTTTTCTGATTCTAAAGAGATTAGCTGAGTGTCTGGAACCTTTTAAAAGTCTGAATAGGAAACATTTATCACCTATTGACTCTAGGGCAACCCCCTATTATACTTTATTGGATAATAGAAACTATGGTCTCTAATTCTTATCTTAATCCAGACACTCCTTTCTGTTGATTCCAGGTCTTTAAATAATAACTTAACTCTTTCAACCAATGGCCAATCAGAAAATCTTAGAATCCACCAATGATCTGGAAGCTCCCAACTTCCCCTTCGAAATGTCCCACCTTTCTGGACCAAATCAAAGTATACTACACAGATATTGACTGATGACTTACATCTCCCTAAAACGTATAAAATCAAGCTCTTTGGGCACATGCTCTCAGGGCCTCCTAAGGCTATGTCATAGGTTATGATCCTTATTATTGCAAAATAAACTTTGTATTGATTGATACCTGTCTATCATACTTTTGGGCTTACATAATGAATCAGGTGACTATTACTTTTGTCAGGTTTTCATGTGTTTTCAAAACTTAATAGAGCAAATATGTTTTTCTTTTGTATTTAGATATGAATAAATAAAATATATTTTATTAAAATATTTTCCAAATTTACAGAAGAGTAGACAGCAGTTTACAATTAGGATAACCTACTGTCGACCTAAAGGAAGAAGATGAGGCACAAAATACAATTTTTAAGTGTTTTCTTGAGCCAATATGAGGACAGCTTCCCAAGAAACACTTCCAAGTTGCCTTGGGGAGTGTTCTGTTCCGCCTTTATTACAAGTAGGTTTCTAAAGGCAAAAGAAAACAAGGAGTGGGCTGAACTAAGCTGGAATTCTGATTGGTTTTCATAAATGACATTGAATAGTGATTAGCTGTACACTGTTGAACTATAATAAGGTATGAGTTATGTTGTGCAGCATTGTTAGGTTAATGTATGGCTACTTGGTGTAGGTCAATCTAAAGCCCACATAGCAAGTACCTTCAGGAGGTGATTAGTCAGCTCAAGGGGAAGTGAGATGTTCCCATTTCAACGCCTCTCTGGGCCTGATCATTTAAAGTGGCTCATATTTCTCAGATAAAAAGTTTCTTTTCTTTCTCAACACAAACTTTGTGAACATGGCCACAAATCTAATGTGATCTAGCAATCAAATGAGACCACAAAATAACCTTAGCCATCTTAATCTAATATTCTAATAGTATTTCTTGCACTGAACTGGATAGTTTAGTATGATTTATCAAATTCTATTTCCCCTTTCTTTTAGTTCACTTGTCTCAACCATATTTCCCAGTCTCTCCTGAACTTTGGTATGATCCTATGAGCCCTAGTTTGTACAATGGGATTCAAAGTAACGTATACCACTGCATATGTACTAGATCTCACACATAAAACCCTCCCTTTCTTGGTCCCTTATTGTGCTCTGTCCTCCTGCTGGCTAACTGGGAGGTCATCCAGGGTGCCCCTAAAAGCCTGTGTTAATGATAGCAGGATCTGGGTCTCTGAAAGGCTATTGGAGCTTACCCCCTAAGCCACCCCTGTCATCTGTAACTGCCCTAGACAGTTACGTGAATGACACATGTATTTCTTTTGTTTTGTGTTGTTATATTACACTTTAGCACTGTTATTACAACTAATTGAGCACTTACTCTATCCTAGATCATCTGCTGAGATTCTGCATACATTATTTGCAATCATTATCATCCTAATTTCACACATGATGAAACCAAATCTCCAGAAATTCTAGTCAATCATCTCAGATTGCTCTTCTAATTTGTTAATGACCAAACAAGGACTGGAACCCAGGTCTTTTAAAATCCAAATCTATTTAAACAATGCCTCTGCTGTACTGCCGTAATTTTAGAGAGATAAAAACACACTTGACTGAATTGAAGAAAAAGAAACCCAGAATTGCAAAGTGTCCAAACATTTTCCTACTAGATGTATTTTATGGAACTGGAGTCATATGACCTGAAGAAAATCAGCTTGAAGTACCTGAAGGCTTGCTATTTGGGAGTAGAAATATCATTGTTCTTTGGAGCAGAAGTGGGAGATCTAAGGAAGAATTTCGGTTGAACCTAAGAAATTTTCTAATAACTAAAGCTGTCCAACAGTGAGATGCATTGTCTTCATTTATTAAAGCTTCCATTCATTCAACTAACATTGTATTCACATTTTATGCTAGGCATTCCACTAGGTGCAGAAGATAATAAGATGAATAAGACTCGGTTTATGTCATTAATAATTTACTTTCTAGAAGGAAAACAGCATGCAAAAAAAAAAAAAATACTTGCTGTACAGAACAATAACTGTAACAATTGCCTGAATTGAAAGCGATTGGCCCTGTTTGACTTTGCTAGGGAAAATGTTCTAAAATACTGCTTTATGGAATAGTGCCTGTTTAATGAAGTTTTTGCTACTCCAAAATAAAATGAGAAAATAAGAAACAGAGAGATATTTTCAAAAGGCTAATTTATTCTTTTTGTCAGATTATTTACATGTTTCCTTTTTGATGTTAAATGTTCTTTTTTATGAAATGATGTGGTTGTAGCTGGTGGCTTGTTACTTGCTTTATGTTTTATGTTAATATCTTTACTTTGCAGAATAAAACTTTAGCAACTCCATGTTGCCTCAAAAATTGTTAAATGAAATGTCACTAGCCCATTATAAGCCATAGTCTAATTTGAGCTGGATGTTGAGCTAAATACAAGTTTACCAGATAAATATAGGCTTTCCAGGTAGAAGTGTGTAGTCACAAAAACACGGGGATTCAAACACTGCCTGAATTATGTTGTGATTCTTAACCAATTCTCTCTTGCTGTAATACTGAATATCCCAAGGAGAGTGACAAAACAATAAGCTGCAGAAATTGATAGGTGCCACATCACATCAACCTTTTGTACCATGCTAAATTTGATATGATTCTATAGGCAACAGGGAACTATCAAAGAAGTTTTCAGGCTGTCAGTCAGTGCAACAGTATTTTTAATGTGGATCCTCAGACTGTTATTCAGTGCTCATTCCATTTTCTCTTGTACTTGAGTTTTTACAGTCTGTGATTGTGACATTTTAGACCTGGCAAGTCTACACAATAAAAAATAACATTCATGTTAGACATCTTTTCTCCCATACTCCAAAACAATACTTTCTTATGGTGTTCTTGCTGACTTATTTTTAGTAGAAAAGATGAAAATAACATGATCTTGTTTATGTTTTAGAAAGAGCACAGCCTTATGTAGAGGCTGAATTGGAAAGGGACAGTACACTGGGACCAACTGGGTGATGAGTTAGAAGCCTGATGCAGTAGTGAGTTCCCTGAAGTTGGGAAGATTTGCAGCACTAAATATATCATCATGGCTCACTGTCCTTTCACTGAAATGATCCTTTCAACTCTTAAAAGGATACATTCATTTCCAGCTTAAAGGAACATGGGCCAGGCGTGTGGCTCACGCCTGTAATCTCAGCACTTTGGGAGGCCGAGGCGGGTGGATCACCTGAGTTTAGGAGTTTAAGACTAGCCTGGCCAACATGGTAGAATCCTGTCTCTACTAAAAATACAAAAATTAGCCAGCTGTGAGGGCGCACACCTGTAGTCCCAGCTAGTTGGGAGGCAGAGGCAGGAGAATCATTTGAATCCTGGTGACAGAGGTTGCAGTGAGCTGAGATTGCACTACAGCCTGGGTGACAGCGAGACTCTGTGTCAAAAAAAAAAAGGAAAGTGGACAACTTATATATGTAAAAATGATCATAGTGAAAATTACAGAAAGATTGCATTTAAATTTTTGTTCTTGCTTTCCTATTTTCTCCAGTGTGACAGATTCTGCATGTTTCTGCTCTTCCTCTCCTAATCTGTACTTTTTTTAAAAAAGCAGCATAGGACACTTCCTGACATTTTCTCTTTAAAATGTATGGTATCTTCCTACACATTATGTACCCGCTTCTATGCAAACCTGACTATAGTCTACTAATGTATAGACAGTCTTATCCAGGCAACATCTATACTGCAAGTTTACTAAAGTTCCTTCAGCAAAATAAATTTATAAAATAAAATAAGACCCAGAATAACAACAAATTGTCATTTCAAAAAGCCTTGGTAAATCGATACTTCAAAATAATATTGAATTTAAATCTTTGAAAGGATGTGATTTGAATGGATTTAACCATAGCATAGCTATTCCAGGCGAGATTCATATTTAATCAATAATTTAATATTTCTTTGCTTAGAGGTGAGTTATGCTAGAAGTTTTTGTCAAACAGCAATCAGCACCATTGACAGCTTAACCTTCCCTCCATCAATTACTTCTTGATCTCTAGTACTAATAATCAAGAGGCTACTATAATTGTTTCTGGAGCCACTAAGATCTCAGTTCTTAGCAATTGTTGCTAATTTTTATATTCTATAATAACATTAATCTCTTGTTTTTCCTCTGTTGGTTTCAACTGCTGAGAGTATACAGAAATTATAGCTGATATTATAAATGTACTGTTAAAATGATTCTCAGCATACCAAATCAAGCCTAAAAATATACTAAAAATATAAACAAATTGGTTTCTCAGTCAATGCCACAATACTTTTAATGTGGGTGTTCAAACTACTATTCAGTGTTCATGTTATTTTTAACTTAGGTTTTATAGTAAGAGATTATTACCTTTTGAGACCTGGCATATCTACCCAGTGAAAAATAGCATTCAAGTTATGCATCTCTTCCTTCTATACTTCAAAACAATGCTTTTCAGGATGTTTCTTTATCACCTATTTCTACATAGAAAATAAAAATCTACAGAAATGTGCATAGCAGCCATTTTTCCCAAAAGCAGGACGCAGCAAAGGGATGTATGAGTCAGGTCTATATTGTGCTCCTTCTCTTAATGATCCCAGCATAATGAAACTAAAATCCTGCATGGCAAATTCCCTGGAATTTCACATTTTGATTCTGTTCAGTCAGTAAATGTTATTTTGCTTGGTGCTTAATCTTGTTAAATAAGGAAGAAATTTCCACAAGGTTTGGTACCACATCCAAAACCAACTTTCTCATATGAACATAAACATTGACTCAACGGCTCTAAAGGTCCTGAACTTCAGGGTGTGGGATGAAACTACTTTGTGGGTTTATGGCTGGTGTTTGCTGTTTTTCAATGCTTATGTATCAGAATCTCACCAGCAACTACGTGACATGCTGGATAAGCAGGGTGTTAAGTTGAAGTCAAAGTTTTATAATAATCTGAAAAAAAAGCATCATTTAAATTTAAAATAAGGAAGGCAAATACTCATGTGTGATCTCAGTTAGGTATGTACACAAAGGTTTACAAAGGACCTTAGCTTCTCTACTTTATATACACAGCTTTTCCTTCTAAATTCACTGTGGTAATGACATGAGGTAACATATGTAACCTACAAGGTCACATTCCAACCATAATCCAACTGTTCTGGTGGCTCCATGGTAGCAAGCTGTACAGTCTTTGTTTTTAACTTAATGGCCGCACTTTATGCCATTTTGTGAGACACAGGTTCATTAGACCTTCTGTTCAAGAGCCTTAAGGCCACAATTCATTCAGACTCTGCAATTACCGGTGACAATTTTTATATGCAGCCAAATTTTTCAATCGCAGTGGGAATGTTTGCATAATGTGTGGCTTTTGGCTCTTCTTTCTGATAATATGTTGGGGGAAAAAACATTAAAGATGTGTTCTGGAAAAGCATCCATGCTGCATGTGCCAATTTACCATTTTTCAAAAGGGCAAACTCTAGGAAAGGGAATATGGGGAAATAAAAGATATCAGCACATCTGGTTTTTTAAATAAATGGTTTATATTGGTTTGTGATAGATATAAACCAGGAGGAAGATAGCTGGTAAACTTCCTTGTTGATTATATTATGTAAAAGCACCAGTCTTCAAAGCTTTTTAGTTCTTTGAAATATATTCACTGTAAGTTACACCTATAGATGAGTTCTCCTCAGTAGATAGTGCTTTTGAAATTAATCTTGAAAGCAACCAGCTAAATTTTTAGATTATAAGTTATTGTCCCTGAACCTCTTCTACTAATTTAAGAGATGCTGAGTGGAAGTCTGTCAGGCAAGAATTTAAATCACTTCTGGCCAAAAACTTGGAGTGAATCCATTAGAAACCCGATGTTATGCAGAAACTCTAATTGGAAGACAAATAAAGAGAGAGCTATTCCTATGCAGGATCCTGGGGTTTGATTTGTAGGTTATCAGTACACGCTGACCTATAACAGATTTTACAAGACAGAAAGAGTCTGTGCGTTTAAATAAACAAATATGAAATCATGTCAACTGATCATTGTTTTCAAAGATTGCAGTTTGACACCATAAAAGCTCAAGAGACATTATTTCTACCCAGGAATTTTGTGGCTGTTTGGGTGTGTTTGAAGTGCTTGAAGAACAGAGAGGAGCTTGAAAAAAATACATTGAGAGGTTGCAATATTAATTAAACTTACACGCTCAGGAGAAAGAAGAGAGAGAGAGAGTGAGAGTAAGAGAGAGAGACAAAGACAGAAACATGGTAGCAACAGTAAAAGCTTTCCTTGAGAACTGAATTAAATTGTTTTGAGCAAATTGCATACATCCTTTAGACTGGAGGAGGAACCATGTATTAATAGTCCCAGAATTTTCGTTGAGGGGAGCTCTGTGTTGACCTGCAATCCCAGAGAGGAATGAAACTGATTTACATTACACACGGCATATTTATCTTTACTCTCTAGCAGCAACAGGCCAGCAGGGAAGCCGTGTTGGTCTGATGCATAACCAGTGACCTGGGTTCCAGGCTCACATAGGCTAGTGACTGGATAGGCCATTACAGGTAAATCACTTAGTCTTCGTTGCCATCAGTTTCTCTCAGCTTTAAAATGTGGCTAATACTGATTTTCAAAGACTAGGACAGGTTTAAATGATATAATATGCTACTGTTTGGGCTTTGTAGTAAATATATACTATACATTTTTCAATGATTCATTAATTTTGGGTAGAAGCAGACTTTTCTGTGGAGAAAAGGCACAGACCAAAAACTCTGGTAATCTTATGTTCACTGAGGGAAACAAAATGGAAGAACACCACCTGGCATGTAATAATTATTAACTCTCTTCCCTGGCCTGGCAATTTCCCCATCGTAACACAGGCTACTGCCACAAATTCCTGGAATTGATTCAGTGCACATGTCCTTGTTTCCAAGACCCTGAGTAAGTTGCTAGGATAGCACTGGGACCTTTTGGCACTTTATTTTCCTTTTCTCAGTATACTATTGGAGAGGTACGTCCTTTTATAAATTGGAACATAATATATTCCTCAACTTGACACATCATGGCCTATAAGTCTGTGTTGCATATAACTAGCTATGTTAAATTTAACAATACTGAGCCTTTTAGGTGATAATTGTTGGATACTTTAGGCCTGTATTCTTTAACAGTTTTTAGGATATGTTTCAAACACTCAGTTTTTGCTGCAAACATTTCCTCAACTACTGACAATTAATGAATGCAAAAATGTGGTAAAGGAACAAAATTTCCAGGTAAAACTGGTGTCATTTATGTGCATATGTATTTCAAATAGTTTAATTATGCTTCAAAAGGAGGTACTATATTATCCAGGTGGATTTATAATGATATCATTTTCTAGTTTTCTCTGAAACTAAATGAATAATCATCTATGGAATCTTGAGCCCCACCCTACTTCTACTTTCTGTGAAGGGAGAAAAGGGGAAGTGAACATGTTACTGAACAAGTGAGTTGCCTAGCCACAAAAAACAAGTTTCAAAAGATTAGGTCAATAATGTCCAACTAAATCTAGTAACAGTCAAAGAGCATGCCCTTGGGTATTAGACCTCACTTTGGGTTCTAAAATTCAAATATAAAATCTTTACTATGTATTTTCAATAATATCAATTTGTTTAAAATTGAGTTTCAAACAAAAGTGATGGCAAAATGATAAAACTAGAATAATCCATGGTAAATTCATTTCCATAGAACCTCAATGTTGTGGATTCTCCCCTAATGTTTAGGTTCAAATTTTCCTGTGCTTTCCAAGACAGGACAAGAATTTGTTTCCTCATCTGGGCAGGCTGAATCTTTCTCAGTTTAGATCAATGAGTATGTGTATAGGGACCATTTGACTCTTGTCTATAGGAAGTCAAATTTACTCAGCAGCTTGTGAAGTTTGAATTGATAGCTTTTATGGATGATGCAAAAGAGGTGATTCAAATCCCACATACCACGTTAATTGCATTAAGTAACCTGTTTGATTTGGTTTCTTCTACCTATCCTTTGGCCACTACTGATCCCCCAGTGCCTTCCTTTGACAGCCCCTCAGCCTTTGATCTGTTGTGTGCCCAGTCTTTCATCTCTTCCCCAATTCCTCTGTCATACTCATGTAGGAAGCCAGCAAGGGCTAAGGCACTGTAGCCTGATGTTGTGATTATGTCATCCTGGGAGAAAGGGGAATCACAGCCATCACAACAAGAAGTGTAGTACCATTTCCAAGAAAAATCTCAAGTTCTAGCTTATGTATCACCTGAACCACTTGCTGAAAGAAAATGAAAAGATCTGAAGTTTGAAAACAACTGTTTGCTAAGACATCAAAGTGAACATGACTGTTTTCTACAAGAGATGAGTCCCAGTGTCTAAAATAGCCTTTTCTCATTCTCATGTGCAATGGGGTATGAATGCAGATTCACAAAGAAACTTTCTTATTAGTACACAAAGGGAAATTCTAGTAAGAGTGGAACTCATATGAATAGAATGAAAAAAGCCATTCAGCTACCTTTGAATCATGACTTTTCCCCTGACTTCACAACCTTTTTTCTAAACTCAAAACACACAGCAAAAAGGCAACAGAAGCAAGGAAGGAAGAACCAGGCGACTTCAACAGATGATTAAATTCCTGAAGTTGTCCTATCTAGAGGGTGTTCTGGAATAAAAAACAATTTGAAGAAATAGTCAAAGCCTCTGATTTAGTATAGGATTTCTCCTTTCAAATACAAAGATTGAACTGATTCTAATGAGTGTGCTGGAAAGTGTCAAACTGATACTGCTGATACTT
This sequence comes from Rhinopithecus bieti, assembly GCF_001698545.2. Taxonomy (NCBI): domain Eukaryota; kingdom Metazoa; phylum Chordata; class Mammalia; order Primates; family Cercopithecidae; genus Rhinopithecus; species Rhinopithecus bieti. Next base: position 573,968 of record NW_016812512.1, read on the forward strand.
TTCTTTCCTACTCCACAGTACTTCCCCATTGAGTCCTAGGTTAAAAAAAATCAACTATCCCTTTCTATTATTTTCCTTTTTATCTTATTTAAAGGAAAATAAATAGTGAATCCTTTGAAATGAACTTGACATATCATTGCTACATACACTGCTTTTATTTCTCGGAAGTTCACAACAGGTCTCTTCTTTCCAACTCTCAGAAGCTATGCTAAGTCACATAGATCACTAGAGGACTCATATTTTAACCTTCTCCCAGAATCCTAAACTAGAGTTAGACTTGAGGAATTAGGTCCTGTTGGCTCTTTCCCAAGACTACAATCAAGACTACTCATGATTTGCTCAGTCTCTTCAACCAGCTTCTTTCATTGTCTCTCTGGTTTACAGCAGCTTTATCTTACAACTGGCCTAAGCTAGAATTAACAAGCCGAATTTCCCAAAACACTAATCAAAAGTACTTGCAGAAAATACATTATCTTCAGTTTCCTATAACTCCAAACAATGCGGAAACTAAAAAGACCTGATTCATTTTGCATTGTTCTATTTGGGTTTGTAACAGGATGTCGGAATGTCTCTAATAATATGAGCATTGTCCTTCAAGATGGTCATATCTAGATACTGAGTGCTTTCTCTAATAAAGTTCCCATTATTAAAACTGGGAACAATGCTTTGAACATTCTGTTTTGGAATTACCTTCACTACCAATTTACATGTAATATGAGGGATATCACACTACTTTACGACCATGCCTCACAAAGGCCAAAATTTTCTAGAAGAAAATTAAATGCTGTGGTTTAGACACAAAGTTTCGAGTGTCTTTGAGAATGATGCAGTATAACTATTCAAGACAAAGGCTGTGGAAATCTTAGACCACAGTTATGACTCAAAACAAAAATAAAGCAAGCTGTGCCTTCCATATATGCCTGAGGCTATGTCTCCAAAAATTTCCAGTTATGTGTAAAATATTCAGCCAATTATTTTCTTATGCACTACCAAAAAATCTTATTTGATTTGGTTATTTATTTTATGTATTTATGTGTTTTATACCCAATCAGCTAGTCATAGTATCTGCACAGGCTCTTTCAAGAAGATATCTGCTTCAGACTCTGAGTATAATCATTAAGATATCAACATAATAAAAATGTTTTCAAGAATCCTTGTTACTGTTTATTCTAAAATAAATTCTTTGTAATCACAATGGTTTATCTCAACTCTCTACAGAGCCTGCAAAAAGTAATAAGACTTTAAACTTCTGGTGCTTCAGCACTGAAATTTCCTACAATAAAGATTTATATTAAAAAGTCTCTTATTTTAAATGTTTAAATGTTCAAGTGTTTGGGATACAACAGTATAAGTTATCATGTTCATTTAAAGGGATAAAATACTCCACAGAAAAGCCAGGAGGATGTAGAATTGAATGTCAATGTCTAAGTTTTATGTGAATGAAACAGAGAGCTATGCATTGGAATGCCTTGAGGAGTGCAGGCAGCAGTAAAAAAAGTCTCAACAGAGAAAGTGACCCATTTGTTTTTCTGAATTTCAAGGTCATTGCATTGGTCTATATGGCAAGTGTGAAATTAATTGCTTCTCTTTCAGATTTGGCAATAAGAAGATAATAAAGCATAGATAGTGATAGACATATGTAGTTCACATTAAATGAGACCGAATTGTACTAAATCATAACATGATCATGGTTGACTACAGCATTAACAATCCAACCATGTAAATTCATATATACAGAAAATGTACATGCATTCACATACAGGGGATGAACTATGTGATTGAAAATCTGAGGGTTGTGTTTGTGTGTCATATTTCTTTAAGACGTATTAACCAAAAACACCACTCAGAGGTGAAAGCATCTTTCACCAACCAAAAAAATTCTTGCAAATGGAACAGATAAATTCAGACTTTGAAAAAAAATTAAATATTGAAATATATTAGGTCATGCCAAACATTATTGACGAATATATCTACAAACAATTTATGATGAACACTAGAAATTTTCTTGCTTGTTTAATGCAAGGTATTATATCATTATTAATACACTATTTTATCATCATTTGTATATAAAATACATCAGATATCCTCTTCAATTTAATTGAATTTTAAGTATTTAGCTACATAGGATTTGAAAATTGATTCAAAAATGGTGATAGACTATATGTTATTAACCCAGTATATCACTGAATGTGTCAAAATCCTTTACACACTGAATGTAAATTATCCCTAAAAATCATATTTAAAATTTGTTCCACCTTTGCTTATATTTTTGGGGTGACTGAAGGAGTCCCTGATTATTTAGCAAGCACTTCTTTAGTATGTGCTGTAAACAAAGGCCCAACCAAATTGGATCCGGTTTAGCCAATAGAAATCTAGCTGTCAAAATCTGCTCCAGCTTTTAATATCTTAGACTTTCATTTTCTAAGTGGGAATGAACCTGAAGTTTGGTCTAGTCTCCAAATAAGAAAACTGCCACTCTAAATGTGATTATCTTCATGCTGCAGCCTAGTGATCATCCAGTGTGGTGTAGTAGAATGAATGCAGGGTATGGAGTCAGGACATTGATAAAAATCCGAGAGGTACAAAACACTCTTCAGAGAGAGCTGTGTAACGTGGGCCAGCTTTGAGTCTTCTAGATGTGTAACTTCGGGCAACTTGCTTGCATTTCTGACCCTCTATTTGTTTTCCAATTTAAGAAAATGGAGATTTTATCACGCTTACATAAATCTAGAACAATCCATGCCATAAAGATTAGATTTGAAATGATAGTTGCTCTAATGGTTAATTTTAGGTGCCAACTTGACTGGATTAAGGGATACCCAGATTGCTGGTAAGCTATTATTTCTGAGTATGCCTGTGAGAGTATTTCCAGAGGAGACTGACATTCTAATCAGTGAACTGAATAAGGAAGATCAATCCTCACCAATGTAGTCAGGCACCACTCAATCAACTGAGGGCCCAGATAGAACAAAAAGAGGAAAGATGAATTCTGTCTCTCGCTTCTGGAGTTGCGACACCCATCTTCTCTTGCCCTTGAACCTCAGAACTCCAGGTTCTCTAGCCTTTGGACTCTAGGACTTGCACCAGGAGCCCACCCCAGATTCTCAGGCCTCTGACCGCTGACTGAGAGGTACACCATTTGCTTCCCTGGTTCTGAGATCTTCATACTTGAACTGAACTATGCTCTAGGCTTCCCTGGTTCTTTAGCTTGCAGACAGCATATCATGGGACTTCTCAGCTTTTATAATTATGTGAGCTAATTCCCCTAATAAATCCCCTCTCATCTATCTACACTTTTGATTCTGCCTCTCAAGAGAACCTTGCTTGATATGATTTCCTTTTATAAAACTATTTTCTCAGTAGTAACATACTTTTTACGTTCTTGAATTTATGCATTCTGCTTATCAACATAATACCTACAAATGCCACACCAGAATCTCCACTGGTGTCTTTGCATTACACCTATTAATAAATGTACATGTATGTGTGTGCTTTGTGGACTGAATGTTTGTGTCTCCCTAAATTCATATGTTGAAGCCCTAACCACCAAGGTGTTAGTATTTGGAGATGGGTCTTTGGGAGGTAATTAGGTTTAGATGACATCACGAGGGTGGGACCCCTATAATGGGATTAATGTCTTGATAAGAAAAGGAAGAGAATCAAGAGCTCTCTCTCTCCTCCCTGCCACCTCCTGCCCCATCCTGTGAGGACACAGTCAGAAGGTGGCCATCTGCAACCCAGAAACAAAGCCCTCTGCTACCTTGATCTGGGACTTCCCAGCCTCCAAAAATGTGATAAATAAATTCTTATTGTTTAAGTCACCTACTCTATGGCAGCCTGAGAGAACTAAAACATAATTACAAAAACACATAAACACAGACACACACACACAAAGATACATACACACACACACTCAGATATGTGTATTTTTTTTGAATTTCAATTTTCAAAAGAAAAAATATAATCCAAATACCCAGTACAAATTTAGCCTCTTTAATCTAGGTTTTTTTCTACATGCCTTCTCTTTGGGTTTAAGGACAATCATTATTTGTCTCTTCTCGTCAGTGGAAACTTACAATGGAGAGAAGGAATTTGGATTTTATCTCACAGGCAATAAGAATTCACTTTTCATACTTGGACAGGGAGTTAAAAATAGAGAATATTAGTCTGGCTACTCTGTGTAGGATATTCCAAGATAGACCAAATGTAAGAAGTCTAGAGGCTCATGTTATTCAAGTTCAAAATGATAAAGGATAAAATAGAATTGTGCTTATAAAAATACAAATAATTGTATTGATGCTTCGGAGTTGAATGTGCCTGAGTTTAGTTCTTGCTTCCATGATCACTAGCTCTGTGGTATTAAGTCTAGTGTTCACAACATCTTAGGATTCTTCTTAAAATGGGATTCATAAAGCCAACCCACTTCAAGGTTGGTATAGGGTTTTAAAAAGCCAGAGCTGTTAATAGTCAGAATTGATATTGGCAGCCAGTTCCCAATGACTAGATCTGGATCCAAGTGGGTACGGAGATTAAATGAGACGGTTAATGCTGAGTGCTGAGCAAAGTGCTTAATACATAGTACTTCTGCTAGTTGGCAGTTATTGCTGTTATGCACAGAAAAATTGGAGGGGGTGGGCTGTCATAATGTTGAAACTGGTTGGTTAAGAGGATACATGAAAAATAAAGTTTAGAAGATTTAATATTTGAGATTTGGGTATCAAATTGAATTTGAATCTACTGGTACTATTAGGTCTTAGAGCATACCAGCAGAATTTTTGGAAGAAGTGAGAAAGCATATGCAGATATTTAAAAGCCTTTCTTCTTGAAGGAAAGGTGCATGACAATCTTTATGATTTAGCTGAAAATATTGATGTTATAGTTAAAAAGCAGGCATTTGAAGAAGTCATAATATGATAACTGCTTGAGACAGAAAATAATAAATTTAGATAAGATATGTTAAATTCCAGATGACTGAGAGTCTTATTAAGGACTCAGCCCACCCACCCTCTACAAATATGAAAATATCTAACAGAAATTGAAAATATAAGAATATATGAAAGGCAAATTATTAGGGTATTATTAGAACTCAGTAGGTGATTTTATGTGTGTTTGTATAAAAAAAACCTTGGATGAAATGACTTGAAATTAGAGCAAAAGGGCTTTAGTGAATTTTGTGCTTTGTACAAGCAAATTTCTACTTTTTCCAAAGGAAAATTGGATTAAGTAATAGAAAACGGTAGTAATACATAAAATAATATATTATTTGAGAGGTTTATTTTCTCATACACATTGTTTCCTATGTTCTACATTGATTACATAAGAAAAGATAATTTGTAGCAGAATATTTGATAATATCGTTAATATGTTATCACAAAAAGTTCATTGTGAAACCACAAATGTTTGATATGGGTTTCAAGCATCATTTGTTTATTATAATAAGACATGGTGTTATACTATATTGAGATATTACACTTATTAAAACAAATTCTTTCAAATATTGTCAATCTATTAGTACTACCCTGAGGGAAGAAGGGGGGGTTAACTCAAAAGGAGACAATTATAAAAAATATCTAAAGATGAAATATAGCTTTCAGACTTCGAAAGAAATAAAGTTGCGTTTTAAGTTATCTGGAAAGAACCTATAGTTTCAAGTTGATGAAAATAAAATGACCTTGGCCAGGTGCGGCACTCCCAGCAGTTTGGAAGGCCAAGGCAGGCGGATCACTTAAGTTCAGGAGTTCAAGACCAGCCTGGCCAACATGGTAAAACCCCATCTCTATTAAAATACAAAAATTAGTTAGGTGTGGTGGCATGCACATGTAATCCCAGCTCCTCAAGAGACTGAGGCAGGAGAATCACTTGAACCCAGGAGGTGGAGGTTGCAGTGAGCTGAGATCACGCCTTTGCACTCCAATCTGGGTGACAGATAGAGACTCCATCTGGAAAAAAAAGAAAGAAAATGAAATGGTCTTAACTCATTAAAAAAAGTTATCTCTTCTATAGAGGAAACAAATTGGAAACAAACTTTAACTGTTAAGATTACAAATATCTGTTTCGGACAATGGTTTTAGATGTTTGTATAAAATAAACCCATATTTCCTTTTGGAATATGTAAATTCAAATCATTTAAATTAACATTTCCAATCCTCTCTCTAATTTTGTTTTGATGTTTTCTTTAGAAGCATTTGTGATAGACACGTGTCTTCCTGTAATCTGCACAACTTAATAAATACTTGTATATTGCTAATGTATATACTGTCTATATGAGATTCATATTTTAACAATGGATGTGAAATTGTATAGACTACAGACCTCAAAACCCTGAGCAGAGGCAGTTTGATTGAAAAATTACATCAACCCAATATAAGGATTGTGGCTTAGAAAATGAAAATGTCTTTATATTAATTCAGTCACCTCATTGATTTGTCTACCTGATGACCCATATCAAACGGACACACAACAATAAACTTGGTTCACTGAAAAGCATTTAACTAAAATTCGCCAGATGTTGGCAATCACTCATTCTCAATCCACATCTTATCTCACTGATGAAAGCAGAGAATCCCACAAGCCCTCAGCTATTCATTAACAAGTCAAGCAGCTCTCCATGGAGGCAAGCCCTTCACATGCTCCATGGCCCTTGCTCAGATTGTAACATTTGTGCATTTTCTTTTGTGCTATTAAAAAAAGAGAATTGGTCCCAGCGCTTCTGAACATTTCAGTTGTTTATAAACTGCCCAAATGGGGACACACAATCTCCATTCCTCGATTCCTATTGGTGTTACTTGTCTTTTCTTTTTTTTTAAGACATTTACAATTCCTTCCCTACCCAGTGGGCAACATGGAATGACTTTCACTTCCTTAATTCCCACAGCCAGTCCTGCAAATCTCTCAGTCCACCCATCCTCTACAGATGCTCAGATGTGTTCCCTGTCTTCGATTCCTTATTACCTTTCACCTGAACTACTGAAAGAACCTTCTATAAATACCCTCATAAAGTAGTTTTTTCTTATTTCGCTTGATTTTAATTAATTCATAGTTATAAGATCTCTCTGGAATTAATTTTTAGGGCTAGCATAAAGTGGTACTTGAGGTTTACTTTTACATAGGGCTATCAGTTGGTCCAGCACAATTTACTGAAGAGACTTTTCCTTCTCCATTGTATTGTTGTGTTGTCATTGTAATGAAATGGAAAGACTAGATAAGCATGTCTATTTTTACATTCTCTCGCTTCTTCCCTTAAACTACTTGATTCTTATTTCAGTAGCACAAAGTGTTGACAACTACTAAATTTTGACTACTAAATCTTCATAGTCAGTGTTCAAGACAAGAAGTCCACCAACTGTTATTTTTCAAAATTGTTTCAACTATTTTAATTTCTTTCCCTGTCCATATAAATTTTAGGATTGGCTTGCGAATTTAACTAGTGCTTATGTAAATACAAACTTATCGAACAGTATACTTTAAATATGTGCAGTTTATTGTACATAATACTGTTTTTTTAAATATTGTAGGTTTTCACTTCCAGGAAGATAGAACAGATGTACTTTTGTTTATTCCTTCCACTAAACGAAACGAGAACTCTTGGGAATTATATATAAAAAAAAATAAAAAGATGCTGAAAGGTAGAAAGAAGAACGCAGAAGATAGGAAATCTGACGCCTGAAGAACAACATGGTAGGGAGTTTTTTGAGTTTTCTTTTTGACTCATATATCTCAGGCTTAGAACTGAAGAAGCCGGTAACCTGGAAACATCAATGTGCAGAAACAAAAACAGTAAAATAGAAATGAAAATCAGCTGCCTCTAGCCAAATGGCCAGGAAAAGTGCAGCCCTGCAAGATAGAAAATTTTTAAACAATAACCACTCCCCTCAAGCCAAATTCTACAGAAAAAAAAATAAATAAATAAAATTAAATTAAAAAGTGCCTCACTTCATCCATGTCAGCAAAGTCTGATTGGAGAGCCTGGACTTTCACTCTTAAAGGCTATAACAAGGTAATCTAAAACCTGCACAGAGGTGGTCAAGAACAGGCACTTAGAAAGAAAGGCCTTTCGTCCCCACCAGAAACTGATAAGGATCCCCTAGAATTCCTGGTGAAGTGGTGTTAGAGAAGGGCTAGTGGAGACCCAAGATTATGCCTGTGCAGCTGTGGTGTCACAAGGGGTCATGTGACAATGGAAATGAGACACTAATGAGTTACTAAACCCCTTCCAGCCAGTGTGGAATAAGTGGAAGCTTACTGGGAAACCAAAACTTCCCTCTCTGACCACCAGTAATGAGAATCACACTACCTCAGGCCTTAATGAATGCCAAGCATGGAACCTGGATTTCTACCCAACCTGGCAGCAAAGAGAACAGGGACTTCCTTCCTCTGCTGGAGAGGTGTCTGAAGAAGCAAGCCAAACAAAAAGTTTAAATAAGATCTAGGGTGTCATAACATAAAACCCCAAATACCTAGTTTTCATTCAAAAACACATATCATACCAAGTGTCAGGAAAACATCAAACAGAATGAAAAGAAAGGAAGTCAACACATGCCAACAGCCAGGTGACAGAGATGTCAAGGGTACTAAAAAGGATTTTTAAAAATATTTATTTATTTATCTATCTATCTATCTATCTATCTATCTATCTATCTATCTATCTATCTATCTTGGAGACAGAGTCTCACTCTGTTGCCCAGGCTGGAGTGCAGTGGCACAATCTCAGCTCACTGCAAACTCTGCTTCCAGGGTTCAAGTGATTCTCCTGCCTCAGCCTCCAAGTAGCTGCAATTACAGGTGCCCGCCACCACGCCGAGCTCATTTTGGTATTTTTAGTAGAAATGGGGTTTCACCATGTTGGCCAGGCTGATCTCGAAGTCCTGACCTCAAGTGATCCACCCGCCTTGGCCTCCCAAAGTGCTGGGATTACAGGTGTGAGCCACCGCGCCCAGCCTGAAAAGGATTTTAAAGTAGCATCATAAAAATGCTTAAGTGGGTTCAAACATATAGTTAGATAAAATGAGAAAAATCAAGTATTTGATAGCATAACAGGGTGACTGCATGAACAATAATTTACTGTACATTTTAAAATAACTAAAAGAGTATAATTAGATTGTAACACAAAGAAGGGATAAATGCTTGAGGTGTAGGATACTCCATCTACCATGATGTGATTATTATGCATTGTATGCATATCAAAATATCTCATGTACCCCATAAATATATACACCTACTATGTACCCATAAAAATTAAATATAATTAAAAATATATATTATTGAACAAGCAATTACATAGATGCTTAAAACAAGTAAAGCAATAGAAAGTCTCAGCAAAGAAACACAATATACAAAAGAACCAAAAGGAAATTTCAGAACTGAAACATATAATTGAAATTTTAAAAGCTTTATGAATGGGATGAATAGCTGAGTGAATGGGATGGGGAAGAGTATGTGAACTGGAGACAGAAGAATAGAAAACATCCAAGGGGAAAAAAAGAAAAAATTTGGACTTGTTAAATGTATTTCCATTTTGTTCTTTGGTTCTCTAAGGCAATATTTGTTATCCAAGTTTTAAACAGATTTTGCATTTTCAATTTATGTATAATATAATTCACTGCTACTATTTGAAAATTGTAGCGTGAATTTTTTTACTTTAGAATTAATGTATTGCCCTATTGAAATATATTAAGGAACTAAACAATCAAATGAAGTAGATGGAAAGATGAGTCTTTTGCTGAATATATATATATATTTGTCAAATAAAATATATCAGGTTATTTATTTTCTGAATAAAAATGCATAAATTCATAATTATCATTAAGAAAACATGACTTTATGATTCAAATGATGTACACATCTGTAATAGCAAGTTTGGGAAGCTTTTTCTAGTAGCCAGTAGGCATACAGCCTATTTCATTAGTGTGTAAAGTAAATTTATTTTGAAGAGAAAAATGACATAAACACAAAATATATATAGCCACTCTTTCAATCTTTTAAGGCATCCTGAAATGTTTAATTAAGGATATTAATGGCCTCAGAAGTTAAAATCATGAGTAAATGGAAATTTTTTTTCTCTGACCAATTAAATTTTATTTAATACAGCCATCAATAGCTACTATTCTCATTCTATCAAGTATAATATATACCAAATAGAAGAGTCAAAATGTAACAAAAAAGGATTCAATCATGTGCTTGTGGTACAAACAGATACTTGAGGAAAACAATATATGTGTCCCTTTGTTCCAGTTAAACCTCATTCCCAGTGTTTCAGCCTCAGGAAGAAATATCCCAAAAGAGAAACCCTGAATTATTGCGTTTAGTAGGAACCAGCAACAAGAGTATGCACTGGTGCAGGGGCTTACTCATGACAATTTCTGCCAAGAAATGAGCAACCAGGTATGGGGTGCACATAAGGAATCCGTTGTGCTTATTGTCATAATATTCCACTTAGCCACAAATTGCCAGTGAATGATGCCCAAGTGTCTTCTTGCAATGCTCAATGAAGCCAAGCAAGTCAGGGAAACTACTTCTCTAGCTGGATGATAAAGAAGCAATTAAATTTTTGGAAGATTGCTGTGAAATTTTTCTGGCAATGATATATTCCTGAAATGTCTGTAGAAATGCCTGTAAATCACATTTTGGAAAATAACTTCCAACTTTAAATAATGCAGCAATCCAATATTTAAAATTTTCAGAAGAAAGTGCAATTTAAAGTTTTAAAAATATGTTAGAAGGTAAGACCCCAATAATCTGTTTTCCAATTTCTGTTTTAATTAAATAATATGGTTTAAAGCAGGACACACATATGATGGAAATTCCGAAAGTAGGAAATAGAAATTTCAACTTCTAATTGTCATTTTCCTTTTTGGCTTAGAAACTTGATTAACTCTATGAGGTATAAATAAATGTGCATGCAATGCAATATGCTGAGAAAATTGCCTTAATCTTACACAAACTTTTTATTGAAGTAAATTTCACATATTAAGTTAACCACTTTAAAGTGAAGAATTCAGCAATATTTAGTACATTCACAATGATGTACAACCTCATCTCTCTAGTCCCAAAACATTTCCATCACTCCAAAATAAAATCCCATATCCATTTAACAATTACTCCCCAATTTCTTCTCCCCCACCCACACCTGACAACCAACAATCTGCTTTCTTTTTCTATGGATTTACCTATTCTGGATATTTCATAGAAAAGGAATTATAGAATATGTGACCTTTTGTGTCTATCTTATTTCATTTGGAATATAGTTTTCCAGGTTCATCCCTGTTGTAGCGTGTGTCAGTACTTTGTTTATTTTTATGGCTGAATGATATTTCATTCTATATATATATCATGGTTTGTTGATCTATTCATCTGTCAATGGACATTTGTACTCTTTCTTTCTAGCTATTGTAAACAGTGTTGTTAGGAACATTTGTTTACAAGCTTTTGTTCGAGTAGCTGTTTTCAATTCTTTCAGGGTATATGCTTAGCTGTGCAACTGCTAGGTCATAGGATAATCCTGTGTTTTACTTTTGAGAAACTGACAACCTGTTTTTCATAGCAGCAGAACAATTCTACATTCCCAACGGAAATGTACAAAGGTTCCAATATCTTCCTACTTCACCATTTGTTTCACCTGAATTATAAACACATATTTTTTGCTCTTTGAAATCAACAATGTGTATTTAAGAAATAAAATTATAGAGAGCTTTTTATTGCTGGTCATGCCAAAAAGTAATCTAAAATATTTCTACACATACTGATATTTGTTCTTTCTTAGAACAGCTAAATGTTTTTTTTACAAAGAAATAATATTATTTGTGAATGAACATGGGACAATGCCAGAGTATATTTCTCCAACCTTCACAATTATCTACAAGAGTGGCTTATGATGCTTTTTCACACCCAGGCATAATGGTGAAATGTAGAAATGATTTAATTAAAGAGAATGCCTCCATCCTGCTAAACACTAAAGTAAAAAAATAAAACAAATTGCCAAAGTCAGTGTTGCCTTTCAAGGCCATTCCTTGAGAAGAGGTTTGAAATTGATCAATGTTATACATCTCAGTGACCGCCTCCATCATGTTCTATAGCTTGGATTTCAGGGTTTTTCGTGACATGTTGAGCACCATCATCCTGCATGCCCTTGCCATCATACAGAAGTAGAAAATATGAAATTATACCAGCAAAGATGATCATAGAGGTATAAGGATGAGAATTTCAGATTCAGAAATACAAATGATAAGAAACATCAAAGTGGAAAAATAATCTTGCTTGAAGCTGCCAAAGTGGACTTTTAGCTTGGTGCTTCCCAGGATCCTGACCTATCGCAAGTCCTCTTACCTGTACAGGTTTCAGTGTATTAGGAATCTTCTTAGGAGCTGGATTCATGTGTCACAGAAAGAATGTTATATATGCTCTTAATTCTTTCTGATTACAGCTTTATATAGACCCCATTTCCCACCTCACACAGTAACCCCATAAAAGAATTGATAGGGTGAAGGTTGCATTTGAAAAGATGTTTAGCTATACAAAGATGATATACTGCACTTGGAAAGAAACAGTGGCATTATGCCACATGGGTCAAGAAGCTGTATAAAACATATGAAGTATGTTAATCTCCAATTAGACTATGTAAGAAATTCTGTAATTTTATTCATTATGACATTGATGATAACCCTATCTGTAAAACAAAATCTGTTGAATGCTTCTGTCATCTTCTACACTCTGTCTACCTCTCAAAATGGCCTCTTTGGAATCCAGGATACTTTTCGAGGAATATTCAATATGCTTTTAGGCATATGCAATACTCAATATCCCCTTTAAGCCTTTCACACACTCTAAGCTAAGTAGTCCAGGATTCCCTGAAATAAGAGGTTCCCTATTCACCTTTTCCCTTGGTTGGAAACATGGTTTTATTAAACTGGAAGGAGGTTGTAGTGAAGAAGGCATTATAAGAAGGACCTTTAGGAAAGTTGACACTGTCGAGTCAGCAGTTTTCACCTTCCCCATATTTTTCTTAGGGCTTTCCACAGCTGAAAGGTGTTAAGAGATAACCTATTTCTGCAGCCATTCTTAGGATGGTATGTACCCAAAACATCTTAGAGAAGAGCAACATTTTTTTAGCAGTAAGTTCTCTCCAAAACAGTTCTGGGAGGTTACCCGGCACTTGGCTATTTCTACTCTCTCCAGTGAATTCAAGTAAAGAATGTGAATTTGAAAATGTCAAGTACTCTCCCAAGTCAACTAAAATCTCATCTTGCAAAAAGTTGTGAAAGTTAGTCTTTTAGCATGGAAACAACATTTTGTTCCATTTATTTTGGAATTTACTTCTCTAGATAGATGGCAATGTGAGTATAATCAAACAACAAACACAGCATATCAAAAGTCTATTTGAAATTTCACTCATAAAAATTTGATTTCAATTCACCTCTGCTATTTACAAAACTAAACCCCTTATGATGTTTTCCAAATGACTGCAACAAGGGAAAACTTACATACACAGCCACAAAGTATTTCAAAAGCAAAAAGTGTCATCAAGGGTTGTATGAATTTTACTTACTCTTTAAAATTGGATATTTATGGGAAAATGAAATATGATATTTGTTGGCCTATAATGTTTTATCAACTCGTTTTGCATCATCTGTTTTGTTTGTTTTTCTATTGGTGGAGTAGGCAAATGCCACTGCTAATTTCTGGTGGAATGTAGGTGACTGCAAGGCCTATCGCCACAGTATTTTGAAAATTTATTTTGAAAAATAACACTGATAAAGCCTCTTTCAGGCAATTTTTTTGATGGCAATGCCCGAACATAAAGAGCCACAAACCATATAGATACTCAGAGCATGCACGTGGGTAAAACAACACCAAGGGGACTATATATCTACTTAAATTAATATGTCATCAACTTAATAAGAAAGACCTATTAACAAATGAATAAATTATTTCCCAAGGTAGTGAGTTCTCCAAAAGTCCCTGGAAATTAAAGTGTAGAGATTTTATTACCAACATTCCAGACATTTTACACTGAGATATTGAACTATGATCTTCTCTAGCAACTCCAGGAGTTGATGACTGTGGAAGTACATTAAGATTAATGATTCAGGATACTAGAAATACAGTTTTTGCTGTTTAATTTTTCACCACCACTCTTAATCACATGAAAACTGGCTTGCATCCATTTAGGTATACTGAAGCTGCTCTTTTGGCTGACACCAAAGATTTTGTTTAAAATTCAGTTGTTATTTCTCTACTCCATTCTCCTTGACCTTTCTGCTATGTTGGTTACTACTGATCATCCATTCTTCTTGAAACCCAATTCCCCTAGACATCCCCATTAATATACTGTCCTTGTTCTCCTTCAGTCTTCAATGACTCCTTCCAGATTTCCTTTATTATTTCATCTTCTTATGCTGCTCTCAGGTGGTATAGCCCACCCATGTGCTCACCTTATATTAAATCTTTTTGTCATTCACTCACAAAATTCCTACTATGCTGATGAGCTGTTGAATTTTAAAACTTTGAACCCTACCCTAACTCACTATATAAGTTTTTGGGTTTTTTGTTTTTGTTTTTGTTTTGAGACAGAGTCTTGCTCTGTCACCTAGACTGGAGTGCAGTGGTGCAATCTTGGCTCACTGCAACCTCTGCCTCCCGGGTTCAAGGGATTAGCCCTGCCTCAGCCTCCCTAGTAGCTGGAATTACAGACTTTGCTACCACTCCCTGCTAATTTTTGTATTTTTAGTGAAGGTGGGGCTTTGCCATGTTGGCCCGGCTGGTCTCAAACTCCAAACCTCCGGTGATCCACCTGTCTCGACCTCCCAAAGTGCTGGGATTACAAGTGTGAGTCAGTACGCCCGGTCCACCATATGAGTTTTAATCATGTATTTTAAACATCTTACTAAAAGATTCTACCAGGTTAGTCTGCCATAACCTCAAATTTTACCTATCCTCAATTAATCATTAATTAAGTCACTTCTTCTTTTTTTTTTTTTTTTTAACTTCCTTTTCTAACAGGGGCACTACCACTTATCCAGCAACACCCGGAATAGTTTTTGTCTCAGATTCCCTCATGCCCTTTCGTGACCACTTTTTGTACTTAGCCTCTTGAACATTTCCCTTCCTCTTCATTTCCTACTTCCACAATCTTATTCAGGTCATTGTTGCTTAGCAAAGCCTCTGTGTTTACTTTCCATTTCACAGCTAAGAGAATTTGTTCATTTCCTACAGGCCACAGTTCATGCTTTTAAAAATCAGTCTTGGTCTGAGACAGAAGATATCTAAGACCCTAAACAGACTCTGTGTAGAGATTATGTATACTGCATTATCTTAGGATACAACTGTGCATGGTTGATGACTTAGAGCCAGGTCAAGGAAGATAATGCTGATGAAGGAGATACAATCTGTTGAGATGGAGTTTAAAATGTGTGGCACACTGCAGTATTAGACAGGCAGTGGATCAGGGGGTTGGGCATGGGCAAAATAAATGGAGAATGTCAGGGATAAGATAAAATACATGTAGCTCAAAGACTCCAAATCAGGGAGGCTGAGCACCAGATAATGATCCCCTCAGCAAAACTGTGATGTAGATCAAAATTCCAAAGCCTTGGTGGGAGAAAGACGAGCACAGGTCCGAGTCACAATGCTGGGAAGGGGCAGCAGTGGATGTGTAGTTACCAGCAAAAAGAAACATAATTTTTAAAAGGAAGACAAACAACTTCATGACAAAAGTGGGATCAAAAAAAGAAGACAATATATTGTTTTTAAAAAAAGAAAAACAAACAAAAAACAGGGATAAAAGGGAGAATTAAGGCTTGGGGAAGGAGCAGAAACCCAGTTTTTAGAACAAAGGTAAAGAGGCTATAGTAGAGATTGATGGTGTGCCAGTGACTATTGGTTTGCAGAGGATAATAGCTAGTATTAATTAGACATTTACTCTATGCTAAATACTATATGTACATTAGCTCATTTCATTTCTCACCACAACCCTATGCATTAGATACTATTACTATCTGTGTTAAGAGGTGATTAAATGAAGCCCAGAGTGTTTCAGGTACTTTGTTCAAAGTCAAAAAGCTTATAAGTGGGCAGATGGTTAACTTGGGACTATGGTCTTTCTGACTCCAAAGCCTGTTCCCTTAACCACCAATCTATGCCTGCCAAAAATCTTCTCCCACAGGCAGGATTTTTTGGTGTGCTGGGGGCGGGGTCCTGATAGATAAATGAAAGTAAGGTATCATATGGCCTTACCATTGGGCAGAGAGTGGAGACTGGGTTTCAGAATTAGCTTAGCCTTGTTTCTCATCTCTCATAAACTTAGAATTCTAAGCCTGTGTCCTAAGAGAAATAATCCACACATCAGGGAAGTATGTAGTGGATTCTTAAGTCTTGTCAAGGCAGAAGTAATCAAAACAGAATCATATCAGCCCAATACTTACAAACTTAGCTTGCCTGGTTCAAATATCTTTTATGAATTCCCATTGAGTCAAAGTCTTACTCAGTTTGGGCTGCTATAACAAAATTCCGGGCCAGGTGCAGTGACTCAGGCCTATAATCCGAGCACTTTGGGAAGCAGAGATGGGCAGATCACTTGAGGCCAAGAGCTCAATACCATCCTGGACATCATGGTGAAGCCCCATCTCTACTAAAACATATACAAAAATTAGCCAGGCATAGTGGCACTCACCTGTGGTCTCAGGTACTCAGGAGGCTGAGGCACAACAATCGCTTGAACCCAGGAGGCGAAGGTTGCGGTGAGCTGAGATCGCACCACTGCACTCCAGCCTGGGAGACAGAGCAAGACTGTCAAAAACAAACAAACCATACATTGGGTAGTTTACATAAAACAGAAATTTATTTCCCACAGTTGTCATGCTAGGAAGTCCAAGATCAAGGTGCTGGCAGATTTGGTGTCTGGTGAGAACCCACTTCCTCGTAGATGACCATCTTCTCACTTTAACCTCATGTGGAGAAAGGGCAAAGTATCTCCCTAGAGTTTCTTCTAAAAAAGTACTCATCGCATTCAAGAGGGTGGAGCTTATTACTTACCATAGCCTTCATCTCCTAGTACCATCACCTTGGGGTTGGGATTTTAACATATAAATTTGGGGGGAGATGTAAATTTAGTTCATTGCAGGCAAGAACTTGAAGTTGAATGTTATACCTGGGCTGTGTCTTTGAGGTGTAAAGTGGAGTGGCTAGTAATTGAAGGAGGAATTCTCTTTGCAGTTATATTGAATTTTTCGTCAAACAGTATTTGAGCAACTACTATGTGCAGGGCTCTGGGTGCCATAGATGAAGATGACACTACTGTCCACTAATGGACAGACATGAGCATATACATTGCAAGAAAGTGTAGTAGATATAAGTAATGGATTGCAAAATTAAGTAGGAAGGCACAGGGAGCATTATCTAACCAAGCCTGAGTGGGTAGAAGAAGCAAGATATTCCAGCTATTATTGCTGTGTAACAAACCATCACCAACTCAGTGGCATTAAGCACAGTACCATTGAATTATACTCATGGCTTTTGCGGGTCAGGAATTTGGACAGTGCGTAGTAGGGATTTCTTGATTTTTGATTCATGGTATTGAAACGGGAAAAGTTCCCTTATCCTCCTCACAGGGCATGCGATGGGGGTGTGGCTTGCTTCCTCAGTGCCCTGCTGCTCAAATCTCGGGCAAGCATGCAAACGGGCAGGTGGTGAGGCTCTGACCCCACAGCAGTGTCTGAGGTTGAATGATCACAGCTGAAGCCCCAGTGGGCATGTGCTACAGTGAGTGCTTTCACTTTAGCCATCTGTAGACGGCTTGTGTTAGTCAGCTCAATTACATCCCCTGCCTTATCACAAGGACAGAGGGCTTTCTGTATCCCAGGGTTTCTTGCCTTGGTGTACTGGAAGAACAAGGTCACATGTGGCCTTGGAGAATGAGTGCAAGGTTTTACTGAGTGGAAGCAGCTCTAAGCAGATGGGGGAGACAAAAGGGAGAAGGAGCGGGAGAGTGATTTTCCCCTGGAGTCGGGCCTCTCAGGGCCGGGCTCCCCTCTAACCGCCCCAGCCAAACTCCATGTTGATGGCCTACTGACCTGCTGGAGTCTACTGGTGTGCTCTTACATCAATGCATTCTTCTGGACATCCAGCCACTTGTGTTTTCTTCCACCGATGTGTTCCTCTCAGCTGCTTGTGTCTCTGCCTGCTAGGGTCTCTGGGTTTTTATAGGATTTTACAGGCACAGGATGGGGGCATGGCAGGCCAGGGTGGCCTCAGGAAATGCAACATTTGGGCATGAATACAGAAATGCCTGTCTTCAGGCATTTCTAGGTCCATGGGCACAGACCCCAGAGGTGGAGCCCTAGCCAGAGATCATACCCTTCTCTTCCCAGCACTTAGTCTGCCCCACTCTTGTATCAGTGTCTTGTGCATGATCTAGGAAGGTTTGAAAGATTGAGGATTAGAATCATCTGAGACTTTTTTCCTTGCATATCTAGCACATTGCTTAAGATTACTTGAAGGCTGGTCTCAATTGTGACTATTGATTAGAGCACCTGTATTTGGCCTGAACTTATCACAAAATGGTTTCAGGGTTGTAAGAGGGAATGTTCCTATAAAGAACCTCTCAAGAAAGAGGATCTCAAGAAGTCCAGGAAGAAGCTGCTTGGACTTTTTGTGACCTCATTTCAGAAGTGAGGTGTCATGTTCTCATTCCACCGCTTACTACTGAAGCAATCATAAGCTGTTACAGTAGGTAGCTAGTCAGGCATGAACAGGGCAGGAGAGGGCTCTGCCTAACCAAGAATGTCAGATGACCATCAGGTGATGGTCAGGCAGTTGTTAATCTGACTTTCTAAAATAACTGGTCCTTATAGACAGAAAAAACCTGAAACTGGTGATCAGTAGCTTCTTGATAAGATCTCAGGAGTTGGGCTAGTGAGCTCAAGAGTGTACACTAAGAAGCAAAATGGCAGAGTTTAACTGGTAAATGACCTAGGAGTATTTGACTGGTAATGGAAGAATGCCTCAAGTGAGCATGCGTGCAACTCCAATAAACACACCGTGCATGCTCCCCTCCTAAGCACTAGCAGGCCATTGCACAAGCAGATAGCCCACCCCAAGGGAAGAATCAGGGAAGAAGGGATGCAAGACCCCAGAAGCATGCCAACCTATAAAACCCCAAGTCAAAGGTCAAGCCATGCGCTTGCCCTTTAAGTCATCCACTTGGCTCTCTTCCAAGTGCACTTTCCTTCTGTTCATTCCTGCTTTAAAGCTTTTAAATAAACTTTCACTCCTGGTCTGAAACTTGCCTCAGTCTCTCCTTCAGCCTTATGCCCCTCAATGGAATTCTTTCTTCTGAGGAGGCAAGAATTGAAGTTGCCTCAGATCCATATGGATTCGCCACCAGTAACTCAGATAACTTCCACCACTAACAAGCCCATGTGGATTCATGGAGAAGGGTATATAGCCCATCTCTTGAGAAAAGAAAAATAGCTTACTGAGGCGAGCAGATCATTTGAGGTCAGAAGTTCGAAACTAGCCTGGCCAAAATGGTGAAACCCTGTTTCTACTGAAAATACAAAAACATTAGGCCGGCATGGTGTTACACCTGTAATCCCAGCCACTGGGGAGACTGAAGCTGGAGAATTGCTTAAACCTGGGGTGGGGAGGCTGCAGTAAGCAGAGATCACACCACTGCTCTCCAGCCTGGGTGACAGAGTGAGACTCTGTGTCCAAAAAAAATAGAAATTAAAAAATTAAAAAAATTTTAAAAAGCTCAGAGCAGTGTGAGTCATGCGAGGTTTACAGGCCAAGGCAGATGTGAGTAATGGGGCTTCAGTCATGCTCTTTCTACTGATTCCTGGGAGCAATTGTTTAAAAGTATTTATTCCTAACTCTCTCCCCCATTATCTTCATGTTCCTGGAATTCTTGATACAAAGAATAGTGTATAGCTAACCAGTAGCTTCTGTTATTTTGATGTAAATTCTTGATAAACATCTCAGGAACCGCCTCTTTTTTCCCTTTGAGAATCCACTTGTAACTGCTTTTAATTGAAGTGTATATTCAAGGCAACTTAAACCTCTGCTTCCAGCTTGCAATCCTCAAGCTTGGTCTAAATAAACTCTTTATTATATTAATTTTGCCTCAACTTCTTCCTTTTAGATCAACGCTCTTAAAATGCCGCGTCAAAAAACTTTTTAAAGCTGCCACAGTCTGCCCTCTGGCAACAAATTACTTATATTCCTCCACTTCATAAAACATATTGACCCCTTTAAGGCCTGCTAAATGTTTCATCCCATATAAAACAGCATCCAGCTCAGGCTAAAGGTCCAGGATCTCATCATCAGATCTAGGTGTGGATGAGGCTCTTTGGAAGTGATGCACCGGTTTCTTTTGGTCTGAAGACTAGTCACTAAAAGACAAGTTATCTACTCATCAAACATCAAATAAATAATGCTGGGAAAGTCCTGAATTTGTGGGATCCAGTGCAAAATTAACAGGCAGGACCCTTTCTTCAAATATGATTAAGAATTTGAAGATGGTGACAGCAGAGAACTAAGCTAAGCTCAAGGCCCTTCTTAGGACGGGCACCTGAGCAATTGCACGGTTCATACACTCATGAGACCAGACCTCCTTCCCATGCAGAAAATAAGAAAAGAGGAAAGAAAGAACAGTTACTGGTCTCTAGTGATTCTGATACCAGCTGAATCCACATTGCTATTTCCTGGTCTTGCACTCAGAAGACTATCTGGGAGTTGTTTTCTAGGGTTCTAACTAAGCCCTGCCCTCTGTTATTCTATCTCTACTTTCTGAGTCATCCTTCCTTTTCCATATATGTAGCCCTTGTTTGAGTAGATTTCTCAGTCTGATTAGTTTCTCAGTTAAGTAATTTTCTCAGCTTAACTTCTATTGGTAGATATTTGGGGTTCCAAAGTTCTTTTGTTTCTATATAACTTAGCACCTACGTTTTGTTTTGTTTCTGTATAACTTAGTGCCTAAGATAGAAGAATTATTTTAAAATTTTGTGGATTTTTAAAAATATATGAAGTTATAGTGTAGTCTGCTAGACAAAAGTCAGGCCTACAAATGTTTTTTACATAAGTCTTTCTCTACTTTGTGTCTCTAGAAGGCTGCTGTGAGATAATGCCCTTAAGATTCTTAAAAGTCTTAATATTTAAAGGGCAAGATCTGCAAGGCACATCCAAAAAACCCTTAGAAAGTCTTTTGCCTTTTATCTCTCTCAAGGGATCTATAAGGCACCAACTTAATTTTTTTTCTAAGTTCCTAACAAAGGGTTTTATAGTCACACCCTTGACCTCATCTCTGACCCGCCCAGAGGCCACATTTTCCTGACTACACCCTGGATTTGATCTTTGCCCCGAAGACTTTTTTTTTTTTTTTTTGGTGAATGTATATTGTATGGGATGGGGAGAATATGAAGCAGTTTTAATATCAAATTCAGTAAGTCTTGGTTCTGTATATATCTTAATTTCTGCTTGAAACCTGAATTATTTTCTTCCTTTGCTCTTCTTTCTCTGTCTGTAACTGATGATATGCAGCTAAAAGAAACTAGTTGACACTTTTAATATTTTGCCAGGAAATTCCCTTACTCACCTCCATTAGTTCCTTAGGTATATTTTCTATTTTCCGCATTATAGCAGGTAACAGTTTTGTTAAATTTCCCCCACTGTTCAACAGAATTCTCTTCTCCTCCAATTTCCAGTAACATTTTCTACTTGCCTTTAAGCCTCACCAACATTCTCCTGGAGACCTGTCAGGCTTCTGCTATCCATTTCTCCCTTCCCATTTACCTACTCTGAAAGCTACTGCCATTAAGTTTTTTTGTTTCAGTGACATTACATTTCTGATACCCATTTCTGTATCAACGAGGTTTCACTCAGAAAAGTAAAATCAATGTGAGTAACATTAAACGAGAGTTCTGGCATTAGAATTAACACTTACACAATTCTGGTTGCTGGTAGAAAAGTCCTTGCAAGACTTTTATCTCTGCATTTAGTGTTGGGCTGACAAGGCTGTGGATCAGCTAGGCCTAGATTCAGGAAAGAAAAATGGATATAAGATGGAACAGAGCAGTGGCAAACTAAAACCCACAAGGCAAAAGATAATCTAGGAGAACAAACTAGACTCCATGAGAAGAAACTGGAAAGATGCAGGGGATGTGTAGATGCAGCTGAGAGCTTTTGCCACAGAGATGCACATGCACTTGGCATAGGACTTAGAACAGCTAAAGAAGGAGAGTAGATGAAAGTTGGTAGAACTACAGGCCCAAGTGCTACCCAACAGGTGAGCTAGTAGATCAATGGTAGGGAGGAGCTGCCACAGTGCCTGGTACCCACACTGACCTCCAGAGCTGCTGCTGCTTCTTTTCCCCCTTCCAAATCTCACACAAATTTCCCTTGTGCTCAACACTGTCTTGGAACGACCCAGGGAAGGGAATTCTAGGAAATATAGTCCAGGTCAGCTAAGTTAGTAGAATACAGAGCTACTACTGAAGACTTCCTGGAAGGCATGTTATTTGAATTGGATCTTTCGCAAATGAGGACTTAGCCAAGCAAAGATGGAAAGGCAAAGAGGGTATCATAATCAAAGACATGCATTCAAAGAATAGCAGGGTAAATTCACAGAAAAAAATGGACACCGGAATATCAGCTTGACAGGAGCAGAGACTGGGTCTGTTTCACTCTATAGCCTACAACAGAATGCTACACTTAGTAGGTGCCCCATAATTATATGTTGAATAAATAATCATGTAGATTAAACACATTGTCAGAGACAGACAGTGGTTGGATTTGAAATGGCAAATTTGCCATGGGCTGAATCATGTAAGATCTTATGTATGACTCAAAAAAATAAAAGGTAGCAAAGGATTGGTGAATTATGGTCTGGTCTAAGAGTGGGTTAAAGCAATGAGAAAACTTTTTCACCAGCCTCGGAAAAAAAAAAAAAAAAAAAAAAGTCTAAACTAAGGCAACAGAGGGAGACTTTGATATTAGCTGCAAAAAGGGTGAGAAAGCTGTGGCTCAAGCTAAGTTTTAACAGAATGTTCCAAAGTGCCTTTAATAAAGAAATTTTCCTAGCAACTGTTCAAACATTTCTTGTCCCATTTAATGGGAATAAAACAAATCATTTCGATCATGATTTCTGAGAAAATTTGTTACATCTAATGCTGACCACCACCTGAATATATTAAACTTTTCTTCCTACTTTTGTGGCATTTTTTCTCCCAGTTCTCTCATTTGTGGAACAAAACAGATTTCTTTGTCAGTGAAGCATAGTATATTATATAGGTAGAGTGTTTTTTTTCTTACACTTGAAATTCATAACTCCTAAGGGGCCATCCAGCTGAATTTATATTTCCATATGGTTACAGAAAAAAATGACCAGCCATTGAGAAAGATAAAGACATTTTCCAGTCAGCCATTAACATCTGAACACATATAGTTTGTTTTATTTGGCACCTGGTCTTTGCTTTTTAAACTCCAAAGCAATGCTAATTTAATAATACAGAAGACAGTTCAATAACAGGAAAACTATTTTGCCCTTACCAGAGCCTCTGCACAATTTAAGGCCTTTTCAATTCTCAGTCAAGAAAGCCAGAAATCCCTTTGGTCACAGGAGGAAATGGTTTCTGAATCCTCCTTGGCAAAATACAGGAATTACACCCACCTATCATGTATTCATGAGGTCCCTGCTAAACCCATTTAGCAACCTACATCAAAATTTACCTTCTGGCCAGACGTGGTGGCTCACGCCTATAATTCCAGCACTTTGGGAGGCTGAGATGGGTGGATCACTTGAGCTCAGGAGTTCAAGACCAGCCTTGCTAACATGGCAAAACCCCATCTCTACTAAAAAAAAAAAAAAAAAAAAAATTAGCTGGGCATGGTAGTGCATGCCTGTAATCCCAGCTACTCAGGAGGCTGAGGCAGAAGAATCGTTTGAATCCGAGAAGCAGAGGTTGCAGTGAGCCGAGATCATGCCACTGCATTACAGCCTGGGCGACAGAGGAAGACCCCATCTCAAATAAATAAATAAATAAATAAATAAATAAATAAATAAATAAATAAATTTGCCTTCTAAAGCAGTTTTCTCTGAGAATATCTGCAGGGAAAGATGATCTCTATATACTCTCACAGTTTTGGCAGAAAAGAACTTGTGATAAGCACTGGAGGGTGGACTTCTCAGTTCTCCCAGTGGTCTTTTCTCTATTTGACAGTATCAGGATTCAGATTTTAGGGCTTCTGGCTTCTCTAAGCAATATGAGCAGGTTTGTGCAAGTGCTGATCCCAATCATGGCCTTTAGCAAGCACATGGGATTGATGTGATATCAGATCACAGACATTTAATGTATCAGCATACCTGTATCAATAGGTTGCTCTCTGGCTTGTAAATAAATCACATTTGCCTTCTCTAATTGTCTTCAAAATGTGCTCAAGACTTACTTCCTCCATGAACCTTAAGTTCATCATCCACATCCAATTGTCCAATAAGAGCCCAATTCCCACTGTTTTCCATACAGCCTTCTTAGCCTGGAGAGTATCCTTAACCTCCTCCAAAATAATGTGTGAGTGTGTGAGAGTATTGTGTGTGTGTGTGTGTGTATTTCTGCTACCACTATTTGAAAACATTCATAGTCACTACTGAGCAATATTAACATATATTTATGAAGAGTTTTTAAAGCACACAAAACATTTATTTTCACACAGGTTCATATATTCACCATCATTGGAAATTTACCAGGAAAAATTAGGGAAGATTTGAGAGCTGACAGAAAGTGTCAGCGACTTCAGTAGCCCAAGACAGAGTAGAGCCGCCAGAGGATGGGCTCTGGATTGCAGCTGTAGGGAAATCCAGACTGATGTTTACTATTGGCTTTTATCTTCACATCTTCAAGTCTTGGATGGTGATTTCTTCCTCAGCTGCGGTCTGGATTTGGGCATGGTATCAAGGTGAGAGGGTACTTGATGCAGGATAATTTCACTAATTTAAGAAAGCCCAGAGATAGGATATAAGTTCATGTCTGAACGTCCTCAAGAAAACTTTATGTGTGTGTCCAGGGAGTATTCTGAAAGAAAGTGAGAAAGCTCAGAAAGGAAGAGAGCTTGGAGATTTTCCCCAAGGAAATCTGTATAGTGAGTAAAGATAAAAATTCCTTTTATGTTCCTATTTGTTTGTATTCTGCTTCCATGGGACAAGCAAGAGGCAAAATAAAAATTAAGAAAGATGTTTTGCCCCAGAACCAGTCGCCAACCCTTTCAGCATTTAAAACATTCAGCAATGCCACATAATATGTGTTTCCTGTTCTCAGAGAGCCCGTAAAATGTCAGGGAATATGCGAGGTAAAATGAAGTTTGAAGTGTACATCACACTATGGAAGGGAAGCAGGAGGAGCCACAGATTCTAGCTGAATTCTTCCCTGAGATAGCGGAGTGATCATGTGGGAGGTGGCATTTGACTTGAAGATTGCAGCGTGAGTAACTAACTGCCTGACTCAGAAGAGTGGGAGAAGGGCTGTGGACACTTGAGCCTGGGCAGAAGTGTATGGTAAACCACATTTTGTCTCCCCCTTATCCTCGAGGGTAAATGTCAAGTTTTCTATTTCTTTTGAACGTTCTTAACCAGACTTTATGGCCACACTCAGTATCTTAGAGAATAAAACGGTTGATGGAAACTTGCCCTGAGAGTGTTCCAGTCCACGTCCAGAACAAGAACATTGTGACGGCTTCTTGTCTCACAAAAGGAATTTTCTTGTAAGAGTGCCACCACACACACTTGAAACCATCATAGCTACAGAGAAAATGGGTTAAACGCTAGAAAATTTGCCCTCAAAGACTTTCTATCAGGTCTTACGAATGTTGTTCAGAAAAGCCCAATCTTGCTCATGTAGAAAGAAGCCCTAGTGAACTCTCCTATAATATCCCAGTGTTTGAGGACCCAAGTCCTTTTAAACACTGCAAACAAGAAACGTGAGATTTCCCTGAACCAATTCTGTATTGAATCCTGTAGGTGTTTACCAGCATCTGTCAGCCCTGACCATTTGGGGAGGTGCATCCGCTGTTTCCCTCTACTCCTCAGTGATTGTTGCTACAATCTCTGGCTCATCAGACACACCAGACAGGGTCACATTCAAATTGTGGAACTGTACTCAATCTAAATAAGAAAACAGCAGGACAACAGTCATATAGGTATCTTTAAGTGTGCAATATTTAAAGGTTAGATATCACCCATATGGGTCTCTTTCTTGAAAGGAAACTTTTACCTCGTATTCCTCTATAAAATCTGAACAAAATCACTTAATAATAACAATATAAAATATTTTGTGATTGTTAAATTATAGGTATATAAATGTTCATATAATTGTCATCTTTAAGAAGAAGATTTTAAAAAGAAGTTTAAGTATATTTTCAGAATTGTTCTTTTTTATCTTTTTTCTTTTCTTTTTTTTTTGTGCTTATTGATGCTTTTGGCAGATTTCATTTTTGCTTGAATATACTAATGACCATATCTATTTTTTAAATTGTATATAAAGTCTCACAAACCTGTTCTATATTAAAACAGGGAACTGATCTAGGAAGGATGTTGAAATATCATTTCCACATTCCACTTAACTATCCCTTAGCTTTGCTGCACAATTAATGCGGTCTCCAAATAGAAATCTGAACTGGACTGGAAACATAGAAGAAACTTGGAGCATTTGTTTTTATAATTTTTAAAAAATACTTTTCTAGTTTAGCTTGGACCATAACACAGGTATGGAATATTGTTCATGTAGGAAGATATCTTAAAATAATTTTCCCAAGAAATGGAACACCTTCCTAAGAATAATTTGAAGTCTTTCACTTGTTTTAGGTGCTGACACCAAAGAGCAAAGCTATGACCAGAGATAATGATTACTGTGATATTTATTTTTATGTAGCTGTATACATATCAGGCATTTTAACAATCACTGGTTGCTACATTTCTGTTGATTCTTATATTTATAGCTTTCTAGTCATATGGGGCAAACTTTTTTAATGCAATATGTGCAAAATAAAGCCTACTCAATGAGAATTTGTTGTTCTGCCCCTTTGTACACCAGTAGCAAGCTTTGCATTTTTTAATTAAATGTTTCTCTTTGTTTTACTTTATCCATTAAAAGAAGAATTTATTTGAATCGAATCCACAGAACTTCTGCCTTAAAAGTATTTTTCCATTTTAACAGTTGAACTATAATTAATGCCTTGAGCCTCTATAAATCTAGGCGAGTAGTCATTCCTTAATTAAGAGATCACATTTTCCAGACTTGTCAGGAACTCCTACTGAATTTGTGTACTAGCTCTCACAATGCCAACAAAAAAGGAAAACACAACAAAACAAATGTATGTTCATCCTTAATTAGGTAAAGAAAGTTTAGGAAAAGATGGTAGGAGAGCTAAAATATAATCCTAAATTACAGTGTAGACACATTAATTCCACTCTGTTTTCCAAGGCATATGAACCTATTGTGGATTGACAGTGGTCAAGATGCAGCAGTAATGAGGAATGAAGGCATGTCCCTGGGTAATCAAGCAGAATCTTGTGTGCCTCTTCTTAACTTTTCAGACCACTAAGTACTGCCATGATTTATCTGATCATTTGAAATCTGCTCTAAAAGGAAGAGCTCGGTTGAGCATGGTGGCTCACGCCTGTAATCCTAGGACTTTGAGAGGCCAAGGTGGGCAGATAACTTGAGGCCAGGAGTTCATGACCAGCCTGGTCAACATGATGAAACCCCATGTCTAAAACACAAAAAATTAGACTGACATGGTGGCCCATGCTTGCAAACCCAGCTACTGTGGAGGCTGAGGCAGGAGAATTGCTTGAACCTGGAAGGCAGATGTTGCAATGAGCCGAGATTGTGTCACTGCACTCCAGCCTGGGCGACAAAGTGAACCCCATCTTGAAAAAATAAATACATAAATAAAGGAAGAGCTAATTATCCCTCCTAGTGATTCCCGTGTGTGTGTGTGTGTGTGTGTGTGTGTGTGTGTGTGTTTTCAAAGTAGGAATGAAAATGAGAGTTAACACTTTACTCTGGCCTCAGAAATACCCAAAGAAGTTTACATGTATACATCAATTCATTTAATTATTTGAGCATTAGATTGGTGCAAAATGAAAGTAATAGCAAAAAACTGCAATTACTTTTGCACCAACCTAAACATCAGGAAGTTACCATCATTATCTCCATTTTACAGTGGAGACTTAAAGGCTTAAGGAATGTGCTCATGATCTTTCAGCAAGTAGAGGAACTGGAGTTTGAATCTAACTTAACTGTGTACTTAACCAATATGCCATAAACTGCCTCCCTGCTTCACTATTCTTCAGTGGAAGCACAGCTGTTTTGAAAGGCCAAGACTACATTATTGTGGCAAGAGTGAAGGTTTTAAAGGAAACTGTTCAAAGTCAATTTCTTTGAGACTTGAGAAACAAAATATGATCATTTTAAAACTTAGATCTAAATTTTAAAAAAATACTACTTTTGTTATGCACATCAATTTTCATGTAGATAAATACACTTTTAATTGAAGATTTATTTTCAACCAATATTGAGTTTTAACCATTGTTCAAATTTTTTTCTGCCCTTAACTGTAGATTAGCTCAAACTTTGTGTTTGAATAAAAGCCTTGAGTTATTAAAAAAATTCCTCAGCCTCTTGAGCAGAAGGAGTCTTTAGGACCCCAAAAGTAAAGGAGATATATGGGGCCCGAAATTACATTGTAATGCTTGGTTAGGATCAAGTTCTAAAAAACTCTTGAAAACATATAAGGATATGTTATTCAAAGAGCCTTTCAGAGCCATCCAGAGATTTTAAGCAGTGGACTTGCAATATGTAATTAGGCTCCCTACTTATGGTTATATGTAGGCTTAGCTACAAGAATGCATTGACCAGTATGTTGATCACTCTCTTATAGCTAGTGTTTAACAGACAGTGTTATTAAATTTGAAATAATAAATTAATTGATAGCACAGAGAAAGCTTGAAAGAAGAAATAGGAGAGTACATGAAAGATGAAAAAGGCCTGACCTGAATTGGTGGTAGTGAGGTGAAAAGAAGGAAACAAGAAGATCTTTATAGTCCGGTGAATCATGTTGATTTAGGTTTTTAGACATCTCCTCATTCATTCTCAGGTTTGCTTTACCTCTTTCTCTGCCACTGCCTCTCTGCTGTCATGAAAAAGAACGCTGAGGTTAAATTCAGAGTAACCTACCTCCTAGTTGCTATGCATTAGCTAATGAAGCTATGAATTTTCGTTGGGCCTTAGTTTCCATACCTCTGAGATGAGTTAAAAGTAATACTTAACTCGAAGGGTATTTATGAGGCTTGTCGTATGTGAAAAAAGTGGAACAAAGCATTCAATGATTTGCTTGATCTGAATATAATTTATTATGAAGGAAGTGGAATTTAACTTGCAGTCAATACAAAACCCTTGTGCAAATAAATATAACACAGCTATTTTTACATGTGTGTCCATAAAGTACACTTCGTTAAAATTTTAAAACATAAGAATTATATTAATAGTGCAAGCAAAACATTTATAAGTTCCAAATTGTGGGAATATGAAAAGTTAAAATTTGTGTCACTTTAAAAGGTAGCTTGATTTATTCAAGCTTAAAATAATCAGTGAGGCAGAACTGAAAACAAAATATAAAACTATTCTAAAATTCATACGGAACCAAAAAAGAGCCCAAATAGCCAAAGCAATCCTGACCAAAAAGAATAAAATCGGAGACATTACAATACTGGACTTCAAACTATGCTACAGAGCCACAGTAACTAAACAGTATGGTACTGGTACAAAAACAGACACACAGACAAATGGAACAGGATAGAGAACCCAGAAATAAAGCCATGCACCTACAACCATCTGATCTTCAATGAAGGTGGCAGTAACAAGTAATGGGGAAACGACTGTCTATTCAATAAATGGTGCTGGGATAACTGGCTAGCTATATGCAGAAGACTGAAACTGGACCCACACCTTTTACCATATATAAGACTTAACTCAAGATAGATTAAAGACTTAAATGTAAGACCTAACTATAAAAAAATCCTGGAAGAAAATCTAGGAAATACGATTCTGGACACTGACTTTGACAAATAATTTATGACTAAGTCCCAAAAAGCAATTGCAACAAAAACAAACACTGACACATGGGGCCTCATTAAATTAAAGAGCTTTTGCACAGCAAAGGAAACTATTAACAGCATAAACAGACAGCTATAGAGTGAGATAAAATATTCACAAACTGTATTTGACAAAGGTCTAATATTTAGAACCTGTAAGGAACCTAATTCAACAAGCAAAAAGCGAATAACCCCATTAAAAAATGGACAAAGGACATGAGCAGATACTTCTTAAAAGAAGACACATATGCAACCAACAAAGATGTTAAAAACTACTCAATGTCACTAATCATTAGAGAAATGCAAATCAAAACCACAATGAGATACTATCTCCTACCAGTCAAAATGGCTATTATTAAAATGTCAAAACTTAACAGATGTTGCTGAGGTTGCAGAGAAAAGGGAACACTTATACATGTTGGCGGGAATGTAAATTAGTTCAGCCACTGTGGAAAGCCATTTGGAGATTTCTCAAAGAATTTAAAACTATCATTCGACCCAGGAATCCCATTACTGGGTATATACCCAATAGAAAATAAATCATCCTACCAAAAGATACATGCACTTGAATGTTCATTGCAGCATTATTCACATTAGCAAAGGCATGAAAGCAACCTAGATGCCCATCAACCATGGACTGCATAAATAAAATATGGTACATGTATACCATGGAATACCTTGCAGCCATTAAAAAAGGATGAAATCATGTCCTTTACAGTAACATGAACGCAGCTGGAGGCCACTATACAAAGCAAATTAACTCAGAAACTGAAAACCAAAGACTGCATGTTCCTACTTGTCAGTGGGAACTAAATACTGAGTACACGCAGACACAAAGATGAGAACAGTACGTATTAGGAACTACTAGATGGGAGAGGGTGGGAAAGAGGCAAGAGTCAAAAAACTATCTGGTACTATGCTCACTACCTGAGTGACAGAAGTATCCCTACACCAAACCGCAGCAACATGCAATTTACCCATGTAACAAACCCGCACATGTACCCTCTGGACCTGGAAAAAAAAAAAAGAAAAACAATGAAACAGCAATAACTATAACAAAATTAGTGAGGTGATAGAAGTACAGGCTTTAGGCCGGGCGCGGTGGGCTCAAGCCCTGTAACCCAGCACTTTGGGAGCCGAGACGGCGGATCACGAGGTCAGGAGATCGAGACATCCTGCCTAACACGGTGAAACCCCGTCTCTACTAAAAAATACAAAAAACTAGCGGGCGAAGGTGGGCGGCGCCTGTAGTCCCCAGCTACTCGGTGAGGCTGAGCAGGAGAATGGCGTAAACCCGGGAGGCGGAGCCTTTGAAGTGAGCCAGAGCTGCGCCACTGCACGCCAGCCTGGGCGACAAGAGCAAAACTTCCGCTCAAAAAAAAAAAAAAAAAAGAAGAAGTACAGGCTTTAGACCATGATGGGCCTAGTTTTGTCATTAGTAGAATATGTGGAGAAACAGCAATTTCACATGGTTACTGTAAAGATTCAAAATATACGCTTTATTGAGATATAACAAATGCTCAATCAATACTACTTTTTTAGATCTGAAGTTAATATATATTATCTTTTCAAAATCATATCAATTTTTAGAATCCTAGCGGATACGTTTTTGAATATTTATTTTACTAAAGTGACTTACGATGACTCCACATAACATTGTCTGCAGAACTATGGTACCAATGCACAGGTGTTTTGTTTCACGTGAATGTATCTTCTGAGCCTAGGTCACTACTGATGGAGTTCCTGTTGCCAGTTATGTCAGCGTTGACATAGTTCAAAGGGCATATGTAGAAGCATTTCAAAAATAATTTTATAATCCTAAATCTTTGTTGGTTGTAAGTTTAGTTTCTGTGTTCCTTCCATACTATTTTTTGAAATGTTTGTATTTTTTACCAGAAGACTTTTGTTTTCAAAACATAAACTCTATTTCTATAAACTAAATTAAAATCTATAAAATGATGAAATTCTAGCCCTAAACATGCACATTATTCTTATGTTTTAAATCATTCATAAAATTCTATATGACCAGAATGGTCCACAAAAGGTAAATCCATAACTACTTTCTGTATTTTGTCTGTTATCACTTGAGATAAAATATTGCAGTTTTGTATTTCTTTTCTTAGAATATAT
Organism: Rhinopithecus bieti; assembly: GCF_001698545.2. Taxonomy (NCBI): domain Eukaryota; kingdom Metazoa; phylum Chordata; class Mammalia; order Primates; family Cercopithecidae; genus Rhinopithecus; species Rhinopithecus bieti. The sequence goes on from NW_016812512.1 coordinate 606,231, forward strand.
CCATACCACACATTAGTAGGGAATCTTGTTTGGGGAACTCTTTCACAAATTTAAGTTTTGGCTAACTAAAGAGTACAAGGGATAACATTGTTATGCTTTACATTAGTGATTCTCTGTGATAGTAACATCACCTGAGAACTTGTAAGATACACTTCTTCCATCAGAACCATCCAATGCCAATTTAAATCTGAATTCCAGGGGTAAGTCCCAAGCATGGAATTTTTTCTTATCTTAGTTTCCCAGATGGTTCTGATTTACAGAGAAAAAATCACTGCTTTACACTTCAGAACCCTCACAAACATGACTAATATTTTTTATTTCAGATTTTAGACAATGCTATGCCTACACAGGTTTAAGTCTTCCCACTTTCAGTCCTTTCCCCAACATTTGACTCTTACATATTTTGTTTGTTTGCCACAGGGTTGCTGCACACAGTTGGCACATTGTGCACTGGACAATGGAATCTGGCTAACCAGGCATTGGGAGAGATGGAAATCCAACCCCCTGAATGCTCACAACCGTGCAATCTACCATTCCCCCCATGAATGGATGCCCTTGTCCAACTTACTGCATGGACTAGCTGCAGTTCTGTGAATATAAATGCTAATTTATGAGTTTCTGTTTTGTTTTCTAGTGAGGTTTTTTTTTCAAAAATTCAATTTGTAACCAAATTGTACACGTAGAAACAAACAGAAATAATCAGCTAGGTTAATAAGGATTTGTTTATTTGGTTTTATGGTATTTTTCTATACCAATTGAATTCCTTTATTAATAAAGGAATTTACAACTTGTAGTTCAAAAAATAGTTGTAAATTATTAGAAAACGCATTGGACTAGGAAATAGAAATCCAAACACTAGTTGCTGGCCTTGTGATTGTGTACAAATCAGTTGAGTCTCTAAGCCTTAGTTTCCTCAACTTTGAAATGAGAGAAAAATACATGTTTTCTGGTCATTCACAGGATTATTATTAGAAAAAAAGTGTTTGCTGAATACTTTTTTTTTTTTTTTTTTTTTTGAGACAGTGTCTTGCTCTGTCGCCCAGGCTGGAGTGCAGTAGCATGATCTTGGCTCACTCCAAGCTCCACCTTCCAGGTTCATGCCCTTCTCCTGCCTCAGCCTCCTGAGTAGCTGGGACTACAGGCCCCCACCAAGCTCCGCCTTCCAGGTTCATGCCATTCTTCTGCCTCAGCCTCCCGAGTAGCTGGGACTACAGGCGCCCACCACCATACCCGGCTAACTTTTTGTATTTTTGGTAGAGATGGGTTTTCACCGTGTTAGCCAGGATGGTCTTGATCTCCTGACCTCATGATCCACCTGCCTCGGTCTCCCAAAGTGCTGGGATTACAGGCGTGAGCCACTGCCCCCAGCCTCTGAATACCTTTTATAAAATACAACTATGTTCTTGAAAGTCCCTGCTCAAAAGGCCTTCAATGGGTTCCAATCGCATGTGAACTGAGCTTGGCTGACAAGGATAATTACCAGGAAATGGTAAGTCTTTCTACCTCACCCCTCAGAGATTTCAGTTCTAATTTAGTGGGGCTGTGATGAGACCAAGAAATTCATATTTTTGAAAGCACACTTGAAGATTTTGAATATTAATCAGATTTAGACAGTATTCAACTATAGGACATAAAAGTGAGGATGAGGCGTAAGGAATAACAAAGCTGGGGCATTATAGAAACTGAAAGCCCTTTGCAAGTCACCCTTACTTCCAGACTCCACCCTGTCCTGCTGCTTTCAGGAACCATTCAGGATTAATAAATCCCAGTTGAGACCCAGAGATGTGTCATTCCTCATTATTTTAATTACTCCTTCCTTCTGTAACCTGGCTAGGCACCACTACTTTAGTGTATACTTGTTTAATAAAGCTTTACTCCAAAGCCTGTCATTCAAGGTCATCTGTGATTGGCAATGACCTGCCTTCCCAAGTTTATCTTCTACTACTAATCCTCATATATCCCACAGTCCAGCTAAACCCAACTAAATTCATTTTCCTGAAAAGAACCTAAATCTTCCAACCTCTTTCTCTTTGTACATTCCTTCCTGTAGATTGTCCTTCCACCTTTACATGGAAAATTTAGATTTTGAGTTTGAAGTTCACAGAATTGATGGGGGAGGGGTTAAAGCAAGCCATTTTTTAGAAAATGTATATAAAATTAGGTACAACAGTAATTATATATTTAGAAGGGATCTATACAGGTGAGAAGTTCTAAAGCTTAACTTCATTAACTTTAAAGTAAATATATTTTTAATTGTTTTGAAACTGTATGGACCCTTCCAGACCTAACTGTAAAGCTGCCTCCCAGCAGGCACTTTATCTGATTCTCCTTAATACATTCTACAATGTGTGTCGGTTTCTGTCTTCTGGAATTTACCGTATCCATTCTTGTAGAGTGTTGTAGTCGGGCAGGGTAGTATCATAAAGGATTAACCAATAACACTTTTTCTACAACTCCTTGAACCTGTGGCTCTTCCCACCAGTTCAGAAAGCTGATATAATGCACAGTTATAGCTATGAGAAGTGTCCTACAGCACATTACAAAATATCTAGAAACAATTCTTGGCTTTTTAATTTAGCCATTCTTGTATAAGGACAGCCAGAAATAACTGTACAGAGAAGTGATTACAAACCATTCACATATGCTCCATTCAGTCCAAACTAAATGAACCCCCAACTTAATCCCCCTTATCAGACTCCATCTCACACTCCTGATAAGACAGGCAATAGAAATGAAAAAGCACTGATATGGTTAGGCTTTGTGTCATCTTGAATGATAATTCCCATAATCCCCATGTGTCAAAGGAGATACCAGGTGGAGGTAATTGGATCACAGGGGTGGTTTCCCCATGCTTCTCTCATAACAGTGAGTGACTTCTCCCAAGATCTGGTGGTTTTATAAGCCTTTGGTAATTCCTCCTGCATTCATTATCTCTCTTGCTGCCTTGTGAAGGCGGTGCCTTGTTTCCCCTTTGCCCTCCGCTATGATTGTTAAGTTTCCTGAGGCCTCCCCAGCCAAGCTGAATTGTGAGCCAAAAATCTCTTTGCTTTATAAATTACTCAGCCTCAGGCAATGTATTAGTTCATTTTCTCTCTGCTGATAAAGACATACCTGAGACTGGGCAATTTACAAAAGAAAGAGGTTTAATTGGACTTACACTTCCACACGACTGGAGAAGCTTCATAATCATGGCAGAAGGCAAACAGGGGCAAGTCACATCTTACATGGATGGCAGCAGGCAAGAAAGAGAGAGAATTTATGTAGGGGAACTCCTCTTTTTAGAACCATCTGATCTCATGAGACTTATTACCTATCATGAGAGCAGCATGGGAAAGACTTGACCCCTTGATTCAATTACCTCCCACTGGATCTCTCTGATAAGACATGAGAATTCAAGATGAGATTTGGGTGGGGACACAGTCAAACCATATCATTCTGCCCCTGGTCCCTCCTAAATCTTATGTACTCACATTTCAAAACCAGTTATGGCTTCCCAACACTCCCCTAAAGTCTTAATTCATTTCAGCATTCACTCAAAAGTTTACAGTCCAACATCTTACTTGAGACGAGGCAAGTCCCTTCCACCTATATGCCTATAAAATCAAAAGCAAGTTAGTTACTTCCTAGGTAAAATGAAGGTACAGGCATTGGGTAAATAGAGCCATTCCAAATGGAGAAATTGGCCAAAACAAAGCGGCTACAATGCATGTCCGAAATCCAACTGGGCAGCCAACTCTTAAACCTCCAAAATGATCTCCTTTGACTGCATGTTTCATATTTAGGTTATGCTGATGCAAGAGGTGGATTCCCATGGTCTTGAGCAGTTCTGCCCCTGTGGCTTTGCAGGGTACAGCCTCCCTCCTGGCTGCTTTCATGGGCTGGCATTGAGTTTCCATGACTTTTCCAGGCACACAGTGCAAGCTGTCACTGGATCTACCATTCTAGGTTCTGGAAGACAGTGGCCCTCTTCTTTCAGTGCCACCAGGCAGTGCCCCAATAGGGACTCTATGTGGGGGCTCTGACCTCACATTTCCCTTTCACATTGTCCTAGCAGAGGTTCTCCATGAAGGCCCCACCCCAGCAACTAACTTCTGCCGGGGCATCCAGGCATTTTCATACATCTTCTGAAAAACGGGTGGAGGTTCACAAACCTCAGTACCTGACTTCTGTGCACCCAAAGGCTCAACACCATGTGGAAGCTGCCAAGGCTTGGGATTTGCACTATCTGACCATGGCCCTAGCTGTACATTGGACCCTTCCAACCATGGCTAGAGTGGCTGGCACACAGGGCACCAAGTTCCTAGGCTGCATACAAAATGGGGATCCTGGGCCCAGTCCAAAAAACACTTTTTCCTTCTAGGCCTCCTGGCCTGTGATGGGAGGAGCTGCTGTGAAGACCTCTGACATGCCCTGGAGATAGTTTCCCCATTGTCTTGGGAATTAACATTCGACCCCTCATTACTTATGCAAATTTCTGCAGCCAGCTTGAATTTCTCTTCAGAAAATGTGATTTTCTTTTCTATCACATTGTCAGGCTGCAAATTGTCCAACTTTTATGCTCTGCTTCCTTTGTAAAATTGAATGCCTTTAACAGCACCCAAATCACCTCTTGAACATTTGCTGCTTAGAAACTTCTTCTGCCAGATACCCTAAATCATCTCTCTCAAGGTCAAAGTTCCACAAATCTCTAGGACAGAGGCAAAATGCCACATCTCTTTGTTAAAACATAACAAGAACCACCTTTGCTCCAGTTCCCAACAAGTTCCTCATTTCCATTTGAGAGCACCTTTGCCTGTACTTTATTGTGTATATTGCTATCAACATTTTCGCTAAAGCCATTTAACAAGTCTCTAGGGAGTTCCAAACATTCCCAGATTTTCTTGTCTTCTTCTAAGCCCTCCAGACTGATCTAACCTCTGCCTGTTACGCAGTTCCAAAGTCACATCCATATTTTTTGTTCTGTTTTTAGCAATACCTCACTCTATTGGTACCAATTTACTGTATTAGTTCATTTTCTCATGGCTAATAAAGACATACCCAAGACTGGGTAATTTACAAAAGAAAGAGGTTTAATTGGACTTATATTTCCACATGACTGGGAAAGCCTCACAATCATAGCAGAAGTGAAAGAGGAGCAAGTCATGTCTTACATGGACGGCAGCAGGCAAAGAGAGAGAGAGCTTATTAAGAGAACTCCTCTTTTTAAAACCATCAGATTTCATGAGACTTATTCACTATCATGAGAACAGCACGGGAAAGACTCACTCCCATGATTCAATTATCTTCCACCAGGTTCCTCCCACAACATGTGGGAATTCAAGAAGAGATTTGGGTGGGGACATAGCCAAACCTGTCAGGCAATTCTTTATAGCAGTGTGAGAATGAATTAATACAATCACAACTCAAAATCTTACCCCTCCCCCTATTTCACAACTCATCCTTTCACCACTAGTCCTCTACCATCTGAGCTGTTGTCTCTGTCCCCCCACCAGATCATAGATCTTACCCCTCTCAGGACCTCCAGACTGGCTTTACTTTGTTCTTTGGCCCCATATATCTGTCTTATTTCTAAGAAATCTCAAGTTTCAAGTCAGTGGAGGAAGTCATAGTCCCTCCTGTCACTAACTCTTATTCATCTGTTTATTTATTTATTTATTTATTTTTAGACAGACTTTTGCTCTTGTCACCCAGGCTGGAGTGCAATTGGCATGATCTTGGCTCACTGCAACCTCTGCCTTCCAGGTTCAAGTGATTCTCCTGCCTCAGCCTCCTGAGTAACTGGGATTACAGGCATGTGCCATCATGCCCGGCTAATTTTTGTATTTTTAGTGGAGATGGGGTTTCTCCATGTTGGTCAAGCTGGTCTCAAACTCCTAACTCAGGTGATCTGCTCGTCTCATCCTCCCAAAGTGCTTAGATTACAGGCATGAGCCATGGCGCATGCAGCGTATTTTTTTTTTTTTTTTAATCTTTTAAGACCAAATGAAATACCAGTGCTTTTCAAAACTTTTAGGGAATTTATTTATTTATTTTCTTGGTTGATTTTTTTCATAGTGTTTTATTACCATTCCATTCCAAGCTCTCCAGATCCTTTTGCTTTCCTTCCTCAGGGAGGATTAAGTTGCCAGGACCCAAGCAGTAGTTAGTCAAAAATGCTATCTTTCTTGGATTTTAAAGAATTAAGTGTTGATCACAAACTCTATCTACATGAGCCATGCAAGTAACCAGGGTGAAGGAGTATTAGTGTAACTTCCAAATGGCAAGTGTACACCCTGATTAAAGAACACAACTCCAAATAGTGGTCGTCAGATGGGCATGCCCCACATTTCCAGATTTTTGAAAAGAAGGTAAAAATCTGTATTTAATGACAAATCTCCTGAATTTTAAACAGAAAATCAAATACATGCTGATGAAAAGCAAACCTGTATGCTAATTGAAGCCCACAATCCACTAATTTGGAACATTTTTCCTAAATGCCTACCAGAGAATTATGCTGAAATGATTGGCCATGGCTAGTAGCAATCATAGAGGAAAAATTTACCTGAGATATAAACTGGGCAGAAAATGTGGATTGATTATACAGTAGCTGAGATCTTCATGCCTTTCTCTGGAGTGGTGTGTACCAGGGCCCCTATCCTTGGCAAAATTAATTTTCTATGGCTACTGTAAAACTTACCACAGTTTTGGTGCTTAAAACAACACAAATTGATTCTCTTATCATTCTGGCAGCTAGAGGTCTGAAATCAGTTTCATTCACTAGGTTCAATCAAGGCATTTGCTGCACTGGTTCTTTCTGGATCTCTAGGAGAGAATGTGTTTCCCTGTCTTGTCTAGCTTCTGGAGCCTGCCTGCATTCCTTTGTTCATGACCCCTCCCTGGAGTCACCCCAAATTCTTTCTTCCATCATCATATCTGCTACTTCCTTCTTTGACTTGCTTATCACTCTTGTGTATGTACCCTTGTGATTACATTGGATAATGTAATCTGGATAATAAGGATAATGTCCCCATCTCCAAATCCATAACTTACTCACATCTGCAAGTTTCCTTTGTCACATTAGGTGACACAGGTTCCAGGGAATGGGATGTGTGTATCTTTCAAAGGGCCCTTTTTCAGCTTACCTCTGAGCACCAAATTGCCAAATAAAGTATTATATGGGTTTGGACAATGATAGATAATACCTGTCCCCCTTTTACAGGTAGCCAAGGAGCCTATTGAAGTTTCCTGTAACCCTGATGAATCTGGCCACCTAATAACAAGTGAGATAGGCTTTTCCTTCCGTCCACAGGGAGAAAGGCTGGAGAAGCATTTAACTTAATTTAAAGTGTGACACTTCCTTGCCTTTGTGAAGTAAGTTACGTATCTACTACAGGAATTCTGACTTCCTCGAAAAGGGCTTCCTTTCCTCTGTATTCATCTGGACCCAACTCCATAGTCTACATACTCTACTGTAAAGCTTGCTACATTTACTAAAATTGTGTTTATTTGTGTGTCTGTGTCCTGGACTAAAAGAGTTACTTTTTTTATGTTAAAAACCATTCCCCAGGGCCAGGTATATTACATAAATATTAAACTGTATCAATAAGGAAATAAATAAGTTGCAAGGTAAGAGTATTGAACAATGCTCTAAACACTGTGTTTTGATTTTTCATTTTTATGCTTTACTAAAAAACATAAGTGGAGAGAAAGATTGAACGTCAAAAAACAGTTATTGAGGAGCCTGTCTTTATTTCACCTTCAAAACAACCTTCCAGAAGGGTTATTTGAATTTTTACACATAAGACAATTAAGTAATTTATCCAAAACTATTTAGGGACTAAGTAGTAAAATTGGATGTAGTGTAGTTATTGTGTCGTTCTTGACACCGTATTTCTTTGACATTGCATTCTTTCCTATTTATTTAGAACATCATATTTATGTAGAATTTGTTCATCAGATCTTTTTTTCTAGTTTCCATGGATTGGTCAAATTATTGCTCTGTTTGATGAAAATAGTGCGTGCTCCTTCTCCCTCCTGCTTTTTTCCTTTCCTCCAACTCCCACTGCCCCTTCATGGATGAGGCACAGTTACTTCCTGGGGCCAAATGGAATCCTGCTGTGCGTGAACACAGGAAAGAAGCTGTGCTTCTTCCTTTCCTCCCTCCCTCTCCTGAATAAATCCTGGCTGCTCCAGGAGTGTTTATTCAAGCGAGCGTTTCCACCCCACAGGGGAGAAAACCAGGCTCATTAAATCCTGAATAGTACTTAGTATTGCTTGGATAAATGTTTTAAAAAGAGGATTTAGTTTTGAATATTAGAAAAAACTGTATGAACTGGCACATGAAATCATCTCCTCAGGGAAGTGTTGAAATCCATAAAATTTAAGTTACAAATTTTAGGAAATATGCCAAACAGGTAGATGCTGGTCGAAAAATGAAGTACATCTCTAAATAAGATCTATTCCCATTTCCAGTGATTTTATAATTCATCCCTTATTTCTGACCTTAAAGTATATATTTGAGTCATCTTCTCCACCAGAGATTCTTGTTACAATTGCAAGTTCGCCCTGACTCCCAGCCTGTTTTTTCATGTAAAGACAGCAAGCTTCCTTGCAATGCAAGATGAGATTGAACTCTCACTGAAATGTTCAGTGCATATTGTTATAATTACTTCATTTCAAAATAATATGCTTTATGTTATCTTTTAAATAACCAAGATATCAAATATAGTCCACTAACTGTCATAAAGCTATACTTGTGAAATAAATGCACAAAATCACCTTGATAAATCTCAACAATACCCCCACCTTTTTTTTTTTTTTTTTTTGCTGAAGTGAAGTTGCATGAACATGGCTCACTCCAGGGTCAACCTCCTGGGCTCAAGTGATCTTCCAACCTCAGCCTCCTGAGTATCTGGGACTACAGGCACACACTACCACCCTTGGCTAATTTTTTTTTAATTACTATTTTTTGTAGAGACGGGGTCTCATTATATTGCCCAGGCTGGTCTCCAGCTCCTGGGCTCAAATGATCCTCATACCTCAGCCTCCCAAAGTGCTGGGATTATAGGTTTTAGCACACTGTGCGTAGCCAATCCTTTGCTTTTAACTACTGAAAAGAGCTGGTAGTCAACAGCAATTATTTCAACAAGATTTTGGTCTGATTTCTAACCTTCATAAATTCAAATTTCTAAGAAACTTCCCTCCTAGAGTTTTCCTTAAAGTCTATTTTTAAAAAAAATTATAAGAACAAATATGTTTTAAGGTGTCTTCTTTTCTTTAATACTTTTAATTTTGTTTATAGTCTTATGTAACATCATTCCATCTGAAGATGATTTGTCATAGGTGTAGTCACTCATGATTTTAGAGTTTTCATTCATCATGTAATTTTTAAGTAGCTTTTAATTCATCTTCATAATACTTGAAGAATTCTCACACATGACTTTTCTTCCAGAAAGACTCAGGGCCTAAATGGAATTAAATAGTTAAAAATTAAAGTCTGTGATAAATTTTATTTTGTTTATTATGAATGTTATCAATTGCTTAATGTTTAAATGGTATGTAGGTTATAAATATACAAACAATTTCATAAATATTATCATTATATTATAACCTTATCTGTATTTTCTGCCTTAAATTATTGTTTAGTATTTAGAAACATATGCTGGTTCAAAATGTTTTAATAAAATATTGAGCTAATAATCCTCCTGTGATAATTATATTAATTGTCAATGCTTTTCCCTCTTTTAACTATTTTGAAGTTTCTTCACAACTGTTTCTATACTTAGAGCTAGAATTTTTCATAATCTTGAAATATTAGGTATAATTTACATTCTATATGACTGATACAATTTTATCATATAAAGTAGAAAAGAAAATTTCACTCCACATTACATCTAGAATGTCAACTACTATTTAAAAGTGAATATTAAGATATTACAAATTAATGTAAATGGCACACAGTCATCTTAATATCAGTGCTACCATGCTTTTAGATATGTTGTTAGCCTATGCAATCACATTAATGTCAATTATGCACAAATTCAAGGTTACCAGGAAAATATTATTGAAGTTGGCATTTGGTTATTTTTGACTTTCCAAAAACTGAAATTGCACCTGAAAAGCAGATTTTGGCCAGAGAGCAGATAGCAGAATATTGAGGCCAAATCCAAAACTGGATGCAACAGAAGTAATTTTATTAATCAGTAAGAAGGGGTAGTCAACACAATGGAAATTCTCATGTATAAAACTACTGACAAAAATTTTAAACGTTACTAGCTGGAATGCAGAATAATAACATGTTTTACCGGCTTTATAATGGATACAACATAAGTTTGATGACGACCTTTTTTTTAGAGACAGAGTCTGGCTCTGTCACCCAAGCTGAAGGCACCATCATAGCTCACTGCAGCCTTGAACTACTGGGCTCAAATGATCCTTCTGCAGCAGCCTCCCAAGTAGCTAAGACTACAGGCACATGCCGCTGTACTGGCTAATTTTTTGTAGATACAGGGTATCACTTTATTGCTTAGCCTGTTCTCAGACTCCTGGCTTCAAGCAATTCTCCTGCTTTGGCCTCCCAAAGGCTGAGATTACAGGCGTGAGCCACCATGCTCAGCCAATGATGTCACATTTTACTAATAGTTCAAAAATGCTATTAAAATACAAATCATGTAAATCAACTGCTCCCTTTATTTTGCAGCTTTTTAAAACAATGTTCTTCAAATTCAACCTCACTTCAAGCATTCCAGTGTTCATGTAACAAAACAAGTAACAAAAGTTATTAGAAGAAAATAGATCTTCTTAATGGGGAGAAGGAACTGGTAATTTCAATGCTCAAATATGTGTGTGTTGCCTACATACAGCAGATTCTCCAGCAATTAAAAATGGCCACTCAAAATGTCAGTAAACCAAGACATCTGTGTTTACGTAGTAAAACAAATTGGACTTCATAACAGCCATGATAAAAAAAGGATATGTATCATACCTATTGTGAATACTATCATGATGCCCTGGAGTTGCTTTCACTGACTCATAAAAGCCAATTGTTAAAAATCAGGAATTATGTGAGAAGCTGTTGAGGCACTGGTGACTTCAAATCAGTCACAGTGGGAATATATATACCATGATAATTGGAAAATCAGAGCTTCTTTTATTGTTCTTTTTGTAGGGGTGGTGATGTTTTAGCTTTCCTTTTCCACAAGCCATTTTACAAGTACACCCTTAACTACAATCTAAGGATTCAATTCAAACATTTAAAAAACTAGGCATAAACTTGACCTTGGGTCATATTTTCACAATTATATAAAATTCATAGATGCCAATTTATATTTCACTTTTCTTTGTTTTTGTATTCACAATTTGTTCTCTTTGCCCCTCATCAGAAAATGCTAGTAGCTTTTCTGCTTTTAAGTATGAATTTCATGGGATTTTTCATGCTATAACAAAGGCGAAAAACAATTTTTGATCAAAAGAAAAACATTTTAATGCTCAATACAACAGATGTTCAAAGACAGCTTTGGAGTAAACATCAGTACCATCTGGATGACCTGCCACCATCTGCAGATGGGAAATTGCTACTTAATAGTTTCTGTGAGAAGGACAGTGTAAAATATTATAGTATTTAAAATTAAATGATGTTTGCATACCCAAAGTTGATATCATTTTCAGATGTTCTTCAATTCACTGGTTATTATGATTTATTCCAGACATTACTTGAAAGGAAATAAAAGTAAATTTTTTATAATAGTTTACAAGTTTATTAGTTACTGAAATTGACCATAAAGGCACATATAATTTTATCTTTTTTTTTAAAAAAAGATGTAATATGTAAGTATATATGTCTAGGACAAACAAAACAAAAAAGACCCCATCAAGATCTCGAATGAAATGCATTACTTATGTAAACTGCTTCATAGTTTTCACAAAAATAACCCCTTTATCTAGGTTCTGAAAGTTGTAAAGAAAAAGATGACTATTATAATCACAGTGAAAAAATTCTCTATTTTAGTGTTCAGTAGGCCCTTTTGCCACTTTTATTTCTTATTTATTTTCCATCTAACAAGAAATAGATTCTTAATGATGAAGAAGAATGAGAAAGAATTTTTAAAATTGGAGGAATCTTACTGAGACTGTGAGACCACAAAAAATAACAAGGTATGCAGCAACAAATATAAACAAACTTGTCATCTAACATTCTAACATTTAGACTTTCAGCTAGAACTGTTCTTTTATTTCTTTTTTATTTCTTTCTCCTTTTTTTCTTTTCTTTTCTTTCTTTCTTTCTTTCTTTCTTTCTTTCTTTCTTTCTTTCTTTCTTTCTTTTTTTTTTTTTTTTTTGAGACAGGATCTTGCTCTGTCACTCAGGATGGCGTGCAGTGGCGTGATTACAGCTCACTACAGCCTCGGCCTCCCAGGCTCAAGGGATCCTCCTTCTTCAGCCTCCCAAGTAGCTGGGACTACAAACTCATGCCACCACAACCAGCTTATTTTTAATTTTTTTTGTAGAGATGGGGGCTTACCATGTTGTCCAGGATGGTCTCAATCAAGCGATCACCCACCTCTGCCTCCCGAAGTGCTGGGATTGTACGTGTGTGCCACTGTGTCTGATCCTAGATATGTTCTAATCTGTATGAAACTCTACCAACTCTTATTCAATAACTATTTGAAAGATAAAGAACAATGAAAAATGGCAAGTCTTAATTATTTGTATATGTGACTTATTATTTTAAAAAAGCTGTTTACAGAAAGTAGTGAATCAATTACATTGTTAGTAGTTTCCAAATGATGATGAGCATTCAAAAATATCCAATCTCTGAACAACTGTTTCTCTATTAGTGCAAGAAATGACATGTCTGGCAATTTAAAAATGAACTTGACACACTTCGTAATATATAATTAATGTGCTGTCAAAATGTATATGTAATGTGATATACAGTGAGTATGCATGCATATATGTACAAAACAACCATACAGTCACCATACTTAAGCTCTCTCTAAATTATTAGCACTTGAGAGATGATTCCACATAAGGGGTCCTCAGGCACCTCCCTTCCCTAATTCTTTACACATAGGAGTCTTTCAATAATCATTTTATGAAAGAAGGAAGCAATGAATAAACAGTGAATGGAAACCTATTCAAGGTTGGATTTTTACCATTAAAACCACAACCACACACACAAACTCTGTATTACAAATTTTCCATACTATTTCATGTTTTAAAATGTGTCTCTAACTCAAAGATAGCATCAATGGGTGCATTCACAAAGCTGAATAACCAAAAAGTAGTCTGAAGAAAAAAAATGATTCATTATGTTGTGCTTCGGTACCCTTACTTTAAAAAAATATCTTACTCACAATTAGTTCCACTTACAACCAAGGCATCTAAAATACTATCTCTCAGTACCCTGGCCTCTAACCATTGTGAGAGAAGACAGGTAAACTACTCTTTTGCTGAAAAGTGTTATCCTCTATGGGATGAAAGAAATAGTGTTCAAACTCAAACAGTGCTTTCCTGTAAAGCCTGTGAAAACACTTTATGTCCTATAGGAACTGAATCAAAATCTCTTTTTGAGACCACAGGATATCATTCTGGTGAACTACAGTATCCCTTTCAGTGGATTATACACTATTTAACCACATTATTCAGATACGCAAAGGAAGCTGTCTGAGTAAGAGAATCCTTGTTTTTTCACGGACACATCCAAAAGACGCTTCTCCTCAAACGAGGCTGGAAGCATTTAGGTTAATCAGTCAGTAGGTCAGTCTCTCAGGGTATTTTTACCTTATGCTAAAGTTGGTGACTATATTCAGATGATAAGAAAAAAAATCAAAATATGCTAACAGATTTAAGGAGATTAAATTAGAGATGTACAAATTTCAGAGACTTTTAAAAATTGGGGGTATTTTAGCAGTACTAATCTGCCTACGCTATTTCCCTTCTGAAGTCAAAATGCTTGTTCAGACCTCAAAACATTTATAGAGACTGTTTTATCTACCTGAGATGCATTTTTATCTGCTGTCTCTCTGACATTATTTATTCATGCTTCAAACCCTGGTTCAAATGTCACTCACTCTAATACATCTTCACGGATCAACCCTTCCCCTCTTAAGGGTTGATTATTTATTTATTTAAGTATAATAGACTTTTATTTTTTAGAGCAGTTTTAAATTCATAGCAAAATTGAGGGCAAAGTACAGAAAGTTTCCTTATAATCCCTACCTTCACATATGTAAAACCTCACCTCCTCCACTATTGACATCCAGTACCAGAGGGTACATTTGTTTACACTTGAGGAACCTACATTGACATATCATTACCATCCCAAATCCATAGTTTCCATTAGGGTCCATTTTTGGTGTTGTACATTCTTTGTATTTTGACAAGACATAATAATCAGAATAATGTATCCATCACCATAGTGTCATACAGAATAGTTTTGCTGCCCTAAAACTCCTCTATATTCTCTCTATTCGTTCCTCCCTTCCTGCTAACCTCTGCCAGCCACTAATCTTTTACCTTCTCCATAGTTTCTCCTTTCTCCTTTCTCAGATTGTCATACAATTGGAATCGTAAAGTAGGTAGCCTTTGAGATTGGCTTCTTTGGCTTGATAATATGCATTTAAGGTTCCTCCATGTCTTTCAGGGTCTGATGGCTAAATTCTTTTTAGTGCTGAATAGTATTCCATTGTCTACATACACTACGGTGTATTTATCCATGCACTACTTGAGGACATCTTGGTTGCTTCCAAATACTGACAATTAAAAATAAAGCACCTACATCCTGTGAGCATTTTTTGCAGATTATTTTTTAATAAATATATATAATGAGCTGCTGCTTTCGGGCAAGCAGTATAGTAGATACTGGAATACATGTGACATCTGCTATTACATCAGTACAACTTTTGAGAAGATAATGAGAAGTATGGAAACTCCACGTGAATCTAGCCATAATAATAACAAATCAGTGAATACAACAACACTTATAACACTGTAGTATATGTGCCAAGACACATTGCCAAAGGCTTGACATGAACACAATGTTTCATTCAATTACATGACATTCTGAAAACTCATAACATGTATTCATAGATTTTCAAGGAAAAAGAAGGTTTCAAACAGAAGAAACAAAATCAACATCACAAATACCACAGAGAGGTCAAAAAAGAAAATTACTAAGAAACTTTTATTGAATTTTGTGATTGGAAGTTTATTAGCCAACTTAAGAAGAATGCTTAGGGGGCTGATAACAAAAGGCTGGCTGCAGCAGGTTTCAGAGTGAAATGACAAGGAGAAAGGATGTAGAAAGGTAACTGTCACAAGAATCTCATAATAAAATAATTGCAATAAAAACTAAGGGCAGCAAACACTGGTTGGATGCTTACTATTTTCCAGAAACTGTTTCTGTGTGTTAGCTATTATTCCAACCATTTTACATCTAAAAACTGAATTAACCATCACAATAAAACTGTAGATAAATATTATCGCTTTCCTCCACTGACAGAGGTGAAAACCACTGAAAGACAGAGAAGTTGAGTAATTTGCCCTATGTAACACAATTAGTCCCACAGAAGGGAGAATATAACCTCAGACAGTTGACTCAAGAGCCTCATGTCCACTTTGCTATACCAGTTGGCTTACCGTAATAAACATCCCGAGGTAAAAATTGCTCATGCTACTCCATGGACATTCTAATAGAGTCAATTTGAGCATTATCTTCCAGCACAATTACATTGTAATTCTTTTCTCACCTTTTCAACATTTGAAGAAATTGTTTCTGCCTCTTCACCCAACCCCTCAAGAATTTTCCCAAGTAATTGCATTCTAATTTATTTTAGGCCATTTTTCTGCACCATAGATACACTATGTAATCTAACAATACCACCTTTGCTAGTACTATTATAACATCTAACACCACCACTACTGAAATTATCCTACAGGAAGGTCCCTTTGCTGTTTTAAAAATAAATATCTTACTGAGAGAATCCAATTAGCCTATTTGAAAGTGAATATTTCTATGAAAGAGATTACTTTTATTTGAATCATGCTTCGTAAACATTACGTTGCATTGTGCTGGGGCCAGCACGGGCTTTGGAGTCAGATCTAATCAAGGCTACCACTTTCTGACTAAGGGATTTCAAATGGGTCTAACCGAATTTAATGATTTTGTTTTGTTTTTTAAAATATACCATGTATACTTCATATGGAGAGCTAGAAATATCAAAAGTGTAAATCTCTAAGAATAGGATTTGCAGCTTTTACAGAATTCAATTTATATTAGATAGAATTATATTAAATGGACTTAAATAAATATATCTTATTTCTGCTTTCTATCTAGAGCACTCATGGACATTGCCTCAATGGATCAACACAACAGCTTCACCTGCTGAGTCTTCCAGATGAAGAAATTGAAGATCATAGGAGTTAACTGACTTGCTACAATTTGGAAGCTAGTGAGTCCAGGTGTTACAGGTATGAGATGGGCAGGAGCGGGCTCGCCCCTTGGGCCACTAGAAAGTCAGGTGATGGTTCAGCAATTATTGTATTTCCTCTCTAAAAGTGATAAATTGGTAGCCGGTGCCAGGGAGAGGCCAGTTCCTGATGGTCCACACCTGTTAACATTAAAGAGTTAATTAAAGGCAGACCCCAGGGAGGAAAAATTTCCTGTGCATGCACAGTAAGAGACAAAAATGGTGAAGTATGATCTTTGGGGTACATGCCTCTGGAAAAAGCGGGAAAAAGCCTCAGATGGGCATGTGTATAACTCCACAAACACACTGCATGTGCTTGCTTCCCAAGGGAAAGGAAAGCACTGCGTATGCAGGATACCCAACCTAAGGGAAGAATCATGGGAAAGACATGAGCCTACAAAGTCCTGGGATCAAGGCCTCCTTTTTGCTGTCTTCTCCTCTCTCTTGGATCTTCAGGTGCCCGCTTGGGTTTGTTCCAAGTGAATTTTCCTTTTTTGCCTGTTCTAAAGCTTTCTACATAAATTACCATTCCTGCTCTGAAACTCACCTTGGTCTCTTTGTCTGTTTTATGCCCCTCAGTCGAATTATTTCTTCTCAGGAGGCAAGGACTGAATATGCTATGGACCTGCATAGATATATCTGCTGCTGATAACTTGGGGTAAAGGCTGTTCCACCATTAACACAGGGAACTAGAATCTAACCCTGAATGACTCTTCAAGCAAACAAGGTCAGAGTGAGATTGAAATGTATTGGCGACCTCTGAAAACAAAAGCAAAACAAACTCTGTCTCTATCCGTATATATATATTTATATATATACACATACCTATATATAGTATATATGTATATTCATATTCAAAACATTCAGTTTTAAAAATCTTAAATTCAACCCATTATATTTCTATATACACATTTTTTCTTTAACTGCATTTCTGTGCCTACTCTAAAATCCATTTTAAAAGATCTGAATAATGCAAACATTTCTGCAAATTACACTTCCCTAAAATCTGTACTTATAAAATTTTTTGCAGAAAAATATAGCCCAATGTTTTTAATTGAATGTTTATGTCATATACTGTTTCTTACAATGTGCTGATACTTCCATGCATTTTAAGATTAATATTAATAAGGCAGTCTCAAATGTACTTTGCCACTCTACACACTTAATTGCTGATTTGTCCTCACTGGAATAGTCACAGAGGATTTTTGCTCATTAGTTTTAATGTTCATTATTGGCCACTGAAAGAAAATAGATTTTACTTTATTTAAATAAATTAGGATTCTGTATGTTGAGGTTTTTCTCTATTCATTTGATGATGCTCAAATACTTTTCCTTATTATGTAAAGAGTATTGTATATTCTGTTTTTTCCTGTCTCTCATTACTTAAGGAAAGGATTTTCATTGCTAACATAGAGAAAATGTTTATAGATGTGATAGAAATAATGATCATAAGGTTACCTTATAACAACATAAATTCCACCCAGAGATCCACAAACACTTCATTAATATTGTTAATACGATTATGTACAGTTTTCATACCCAGAAAACCATCTAGATTAAAATGCAATCATCTTAATATAGCAATATTATCAATTTGCATTAACCACATTAAAGTTGCATAAATACATGAAACCACATCTTTAACTCATTTCTTGTGTAAAAGGTTTAGAAGTATCCCAAGCTTAAAGGAAAATAATAAATACTGAATAATTGTTCCTTAAATATTTTCTCACTTCATATCACCTTTATTTTAAAGACCTTTAATTTTTTATTTAATTATCTAAATATCTTGAATTATCAAAACACATCTTTTCGCATTTTGTTTTCCTGTATACTATGTATTTAAAAGAGCTGTTTCATGGTCACTGTTACCAAACATGCTAATCAGCCCTGTTCTTTTATAGCACTATTTTCCTAGCATTATTTTTTTTCTGGATAGCTTACTAGGAAAGATACTTTGTATCAGATGGATGTGTTTATGCATGATCCCCAGCAGGACTTCTGGAGAGTACATATTAGTTTCTATTTCAAGAAGGGAGCTGATTTAATAGGCAGTGTCATGTTTAAAATTTAAAATTCTGTTTAATTATTAAGATCTGGTTGACACTGTCTGACTGACTTTCACTTTGGGCCCTGTACTATCACAGTGACATATAGTTCTGATTTCACGGGAATTCTGTTTCATGGAAAGAACTACTACTAGTCTTTGTAAAAATAGAGAAAGGAACTACCTGTGAGTAAAAAAAACAAAATATAAAATGTTTATAGATGTAATAAAAGTAGTAATCTTGGGGGAAGAGGCAAATCAGAAAATGGTATCCTCTGAACTCATGGCCTAGTGGATAAGTACAAGCTGAACCTGGGCTGTGCTCATCTCATCCAGTATGAAAGAACATGCACTTTCAAATCATATTTCTTTGTTGCAAATGCCTTTATCAAAACCAGGAAAGTGATCAGTTTTGTTGTTGTAAAACCTATAATGTTGATTCAAGTACTCTTTTTAAAAAAAGAAAATAGTTTCATTGCAGGCCATCTTCCATATGATGAGATTCTATTTTCCAATGTTGTTTTGTAAGGTCACATTCTCCCACATAAACAATGTTGTGCACCATCATCAGAATTACACTGAATTTTAGGTCCAGTGTTACTCATTGTATCATCCTGGGCCAGTTACATCTGTGATCTTGTGTCTCCTGCAAAGTGTGGAATAATATGAACCGTACGTGGTTACTGTGAAAGTTAACTGAACAGAATTGGTAAACTACCCAGCACCAGAATTTGATGTACAAGGCAGAGACAGCCAGCTTCTAACATCAGGAGGCTCACCTGTGGAAATGGGTTCTTGGAAGTCCTTTTCTCTCATACTCTAACAATAATAAAATTGGTTGTTGTCACCATAACCCTCACAACTTAGCACCATTCCTTTTAATATATGTTTTAGTACATACCTTCTGGAGCTAGACTCTCAACAAATGTCTTTACTATTAACAAGAAGGACAACTTAAGTACACGTAAATTTTTTTAAATAGTTTTTTTTTTATTTTTAAAAAATCCCTTTCTAACTTTCTTTATGCCATTTTCCCAACTCATAAGTATTCAGAGCACTGCTACTACTTCAAGCCTGTCACTAAATCTTTTGTTTTTTTGTTTTTTGTTTTTTGTTTTTCAGATAGAGTCTTGCTCTGTTGCCCAGGCTAGAGTGTAGTGGTGCAGTCTCAGCTCACTGCAACCTCTACCCTCTGGGTTCAAGCAATTCTCCAGCCTCAGTCTCCCGAGTAGCTGGGATTACAAGTGTGCACCACCACGTGCAGCTAATTTTTGTATTTTTAGTAGACATGAGTTTCACCACGTTGGCCAGGCTGGTCTCTAGCTCCTAACCTCCAGTGATCTGCCTGCCCTGGCCTCCCAAAGCGCTGGGATTACAGGCATGAGCCACCATGCCTGGTCTCTTACGAAAGCTTTCTGAAGAAGTCCCTCCTCGAGCACTAGCCTCTAGTGTTTCAAATGATCTCCTTTATTCCTTTTCTCACATCAATAGAAGCCCCCATTCTTTCAAAGAGTTGGTTTCAACTAGGTATTACAAAAAATTCATTCATTGAACTGATTCATGTGAACATATGAATGAGTCTTGGCTCCTTAAACTCATTTGTGGTTACATCAGAAAGAGAAGGAAGCTGTACAAAAAAAAATATGTTTCATTGATAAACTTTTGGAGACATAACTCAAAAGAAAAAAAACACACATTTTCAAAGAGAAATCTTGGGTGAGGGTAAGAAGTGTCACCTTGAATCAAGCCGGGAAATCTTTCCCTCCCCTGTAGTATCAAACCCTTAAACACTTTCCACTTTTAAAATTTAATAATAACTATTTCTAAACCTGCAGCTTGTTTTTCTAAACAGCTCTGAATGTTTAGTTGTTTTTTTATAAACAGACTCCCACTAGGCAGCCCCAAGAGGTTTCAGAGGTAAAGGAAAGAGATGAAAGACCAGCGCCATTTGTGTGCTTGTGTTGCTTGCAAAGCAGGTGTTCATATACCAAGAAACCCTGCTCAAAATCTATGTAAGATAGCAGTATAACAAACTTAGGAACAGGGTGTGCTATATAAAGCAAAGGCACCATCTAGCATCTCTGGGTTCACAGAGTATATGTAGCATTTCTTTAAGCTGCTCACTTAAAGATTTCTGGTTTCTGGAAAACATATTGATTCTCCCACCATAACTCCTAGGTTATCTAAATTGTCCACCCTGTGATTTTGCTAGAAAAATAAGAAACTAAACATCCATGAGTAGAGACAATTCATGAATTTTGTAAAGTTACAAAAAATAATAATTAATACTGTAAACACAGTAAATGGATATTATTACCAGCTTGCACACAATTAGTTTAGTAAATTGGCTTTCAATAAGAGTCTCAACTAAAAGGGGAAATGCTAGGGTTGAATATGACTATAGTTTAACAGTTGCTTTCTTTAATTTTTTTGTCTCTGAAGAGCAACTATACCAGTGAATTGTTGAAGCCCCATTAATTTGCTTGGCCAAATGTGCATCCTCAACTACCTAATCCAAAATTAGTCAACTGGTAAAAAACAGATGACTTTTAACAGACGGGCATTTTGAGCTGGTGTACAAAGGTGGATAGATTACAGCAATTCATTTAAATTTCCTGGTTCCATGTTAATAGTGCATGTTAATAGTGACTCAGAAACACCCTCTGATACTCACAGTGTGTCAGTCACACCAGAATTCATTCCCTCAGTTCCAGGAGCAAGGCAGCTTTTCAAGGCTGGGCACTAAACAGGGGAGCTTTGTGAACGCCTAGACTCCTCTGCCGGCCACCTGCTCTTCCTCTCCTTGGCTTCCACATAAGTTGCCTGTTCCAATGATCCTGGCATGTGCTCAATGCCGTTTAGAATAAGATTAATACCGTGAGCTGACACGGCTTTCCTGGCAGCCCCATCATGTCTCTTCTCTAACACACTCTACTCACTTCCTATTCTAACATCACTGCTCACATCACAGGGGGAAAAAGGTATCTCTGTCTTCATGCAACACTTCAGCTGAAAATCTCACAGTTACTGAAAGTTTCACCACTTTTGAGATACATACTATAATAAATAAATCCTGACATGATAGACCTGAGGGGGAATTTAACAATAATATAGGAAGAAATATCCTCAGAAGTCTATTTATCCTGGCCCCAAATAGTCACTGTATGATATAATTCTATAAAATGTTAGATTCTTAATTTGGCAGACTAGTCTTTTAATCAAAGGAATATTTCATTCATTAGACTACTTTAACCTGTGGAAACACAAGGTGAAATGTTATTAGTAAAGCAAACGATTGTGGGGTTTGACTAGAAATTATTCATGATTATCTATAGGAAGAGCCTATATTGACTGTGTCCAGTTGACCAATGGCTTACAACAAGTTATCACTATCACAGGAAACTGATGGATGTGGAGACGTGACAAACACTGTTATTGATTCTCTACGAAAAAGGATATTACAAATTAAATAAGCACAAAGCTGATAACACAACTAATTGAAAAGAAGTAAGGAAGATAAAATCTCTTAGTGATCATGTCCTCGAGTGGAGAAGATGGCAGATGCTGATGTTGGTTCAATGAATGTTAGCCTAGCTCAGAGGAGAATTTAAAGAGAGAAGGGCTGGAGCCAGGCACAGTGGTGTGCACCCATGGTCCCAGCGAGTCGAGAGGCTGAGGCAAGAGGATTGTTTGAGCCCAGGAGTTAGATGCTGCAGTGAGTCATGATCATGCCACTGCGCTCCAGGCTATGTGACAGAGCAATACCTTGACTCTTAAAAAAAAAATGTGGAGGGGTACCTGCCTCATTAACAAATAACAGAAATTCATCCAGCAACCCAGCTATTCATTCATCTCCCAAAAAGCCAAATCTAACTGGAATGGGCCCTCCTTTGGTGGGAACTAGGTAGAGATAATTTTATAACTACTCTCAGGAGATCCAATATGCAGCTAAACTTCAGAACTAAAGATCTAGGCCAGGCGTGGTGGCTCATGTCTGTAATCCCAGCATTTTGGGAGGCCAAGGCGGGCAAATGATGAGGTCAGGAGAACGAGACCATCCTGGCTAACATGGTAAAACTCCGTTTCTACTAAAAATACAAAAATTTAGTCGGGCATGGTGGCGGGCATCTGTCGTCCCAGCTACTCAGGAAGCTGAGGCAGGAGAATGGCATGAACCTGGGAGGCGGAGCTTGCAGTGAGCCAAGATCATGCCACTGCAGTCCAGCCTGGGCAGCAGAGATAGACTGTCTCAAAAAAAAAAAAAAAAAAAAAAAGTAGTCATTTGTGTGAAATTTCTCAGTCAAATATTGGTGATTGATATGTACTGAAGGAACAAGTGAATGAAAGCATTACTTGAAGAACTGTTTATTTCAGAAACATTTAACATATGGCATCCTTCTTAAATTGGCTGCATAGATGCAATGGTATTCTCTGTGCAGATTTAAGACAGCCAAAAAATTTAGGTCATTTGAATTAGAGAACTAATATTCTCATACTTTTCTGATATTTTCCTTTCAATGTATAAGTCAAAAACAGGAATGAATGCAAGTTGTACTATTCCAGGAAATTGCCTTCTCAATCCTGTAATCTTCTTTTTGGTAAAAAGTCTTGATTACATCATGTTTCCCAAAATACAAGGTTTCTATTGCAATAGCTCCAGCAGAATTGCTATTTAGGATAGTAGATGTTCAATTCTTTCTCTTCCCCAAGGTTGATGTGTACAAGTTTCACCTATTAAACAGTTTTCTATACATCATTTTAAGAAAAGTTTATCCAGAAGCAAAGAACTAACGCCAAGAGGAAATACTTTCTAATTTAACATGATGAATTCCTAAATGTTATTTGTATTTCTCTGCATATGCATCATCCTCTGCAATGGTAATTTTTAAATCCACATTTTCTTTATATATTCTTCAAAAACATTATTTTTTAAGGGTGCTGGAAGTACAGCTATGAATAGCACAGAAAAAGGCCTTGCCTTCAGGAAGATCACATTCAGCTGGAAGAGACAGATAATAACCTGGCAACTAACAAATGAATAAAAACAATCTTAAAAAATCTAATTTAAAACAGTGGTGTTCCTTTCTCCCTTGAAATATAAAAAACTATTATATTTCAATATATACATTCTTTCCTTTTTCAGCACCGTTAACAGTAACTTCACCAGAATAATATCTTACTTGATAGTGTTTTTTTTTTTTTTTTTTTTAAGGAGGATGTATTATCTCTTATTACTCAAAGAGGTTGTTTGCTTGTTTGTTGTACTTGTTTTCTTCATTCTGAAAGGATATGAGTTGTACAGAACTGAAACTTTTGCAAATTATTGCAACTTGGAGAAGCAGCTGCTTTCTCTACCCCTTTGAGGAGCATTATCTCTCTTTTCTTCATACATCTGCCCTCATTCTAAAAAGCAATTTTCTTTGTTTACAACTGAATTAATCCAGCGTATATTTATTGGGTAGCTATTACATGCAAAAGTACACTATATGCTAAACCAAGTAGATTTGGTCTCTGCCCACATAGACTGGACAGTTCACCAGAGGAGACAGGGCATTATAAAAAGAAACACATATCAAAATGTGGGAAATACTATGAAAGTTCCTCTAAGAGAGTGTAATGGGAAAAGCTAACATAGACTTGGCAGTGAGGGAAGAGCCTTTAAAGAAATGTCTTTGCAAACTAAAGTGGGGTTTGGTGGAAGAATTCTCTGGGAATGGCCCTGAAGTGAAATAGAGCTTGGTATATTTGAAGAACTGAAAAGTAGGCCATGAAAGTGAACGAAAGTGAGTGAGGGGGTGGGGCATGAGATGAGGTTTCAGGGGTGGGTGGGCAGGAGATCCTGCATGCTTTATAGGCTGTGTCAGAGTTTGGATTTTATTCTAAGCACAATAGAAAGCCTCTGAACCATTTTAGCAAAGTAAGTGGCTTGAGATAAATTACATTTCATAGAGATCATTCAGTTAACTTTGTGGAAAATGGATGGAAAGCAGGTAAAGTAGAAATCAGAAACCACTTAAGTTGTTGGAGGCTGTTCTTGTCCAGTGGAGAGAAGATGGGAATTTGGATAAGGCCTGGCAATAGAGATGGGAAAAAAAGCAGTGAGATTTGAAAGGTATTTTGAGAGTAAGATTTATGGGGCTTGCTGATAGTATGGACATGGGGGTAAGGGAGAAGGTGGATTCATGAATGACACCCATCCCAGTTTCTGGCTTGAGCAATCTTGCATATTTGCAGTATGGAAGAGAAAACAGATCTTAAAAATGTCATTATGATGAGTGGAACCAGAAATCCATTACACTCCAGGCAAGGAGATTAAATTCAGTCTAAGTGATGAAAAAAAATCTTCCCGAAAAATTCATGCTTATGCTGAAACTTGCATGGCAAGAAAGAGCTTGCTAGGCAAAGAAGTGGCCTCTTTATATCAGGACTTTCTTTATTTAATTCCTGCTAGTCATTTGCTTATTTCTTCCCTCAGATTTTTAAGATAGCAGATCTAATTGACCCATCGTATCCTTTCCAATCCAGGCCATAGACCCTGGGTCAGTAGCCAATCTATGTCTGGCTTCTCTTATACCAAATCCATACAGCAAAAGCCACAGTCAAGATTTCATTTAGAAGAGAAGGTATATACAGTATTGGTAGGATCATCAGATGGACAGCTCTAGAGAAGGAGCTTTCTGGCTCCCTCTCCTATAACATTACTTAATGTGTTACAAGATAACTTAGTTGTCTTCTCTACTTTCCACTTAAACCAGTTGGAAGGAACACTAATTTTTTCCTTATGTTTAATAAGGGCCTGGAAGGAAGGTGTGGCCCTCTTCAAACTGTTTCACGTTAAACTCCAAACAGAAAAGAAGCCATTAGTCACAGATACATTTGGACATCTGAGACTTAGCAAGTCTAGGGTGGTCGGGAAAGTAACACTCTGAGATATCATTCCCCTGAGGAGATGACTGGATGGGTAGAGGCTGTAGGGCCTCATCATCTGGTTTGCCAACCCATTTTTCATATACTTTTCAACCTCTGTGAATAGTTCAGTGTTCCAAGCAAGGAGTCATTAAATCAGTTTTGTTTGTGATTGATCCAGAAGTCTCTGACCCTGTATAAATTCAAAAGGCAGCTAGAGATTTTCTCATGTGCTTGGTCCAAGGAGTTATATTAAATATTTTTACAACAGATTTCATATCTCTAATTCTTGATGATGTAATAGTATGGTATATTTGCCCTGAGGGATTGTTTATTTAAGGTTAAGCCACTATAGAATTGCTTTAAAGAATGATAGGGGTAGCTAGGTCAGACCACCTAGGCTAGCGCCCATGTTATAGGCAGACAAAAATGACAAATTGGAATTTGCTGGGATTACTTTCCCTTGGTAGATCCATTGCTTCAGCTAAAAAGCCAGACTGAGAACACAGGCAATAAATCATACAAAGTGATACCAACGCACGCAGATCCCTTGTGCCTCCTTGTTTTCCACTTAGGCACACTCTTGCTGGATCCTTTTCATAAGTGGAATGAATGGAGGAAGGCACCAGGTGAATGGAGTCTGAAGCTGCAAGCTGCCTAGGGATGAGAGGCCTTATCAAATTACTATAAAAGGAAATTCTGCTTGCCACTCATTGCATAGCCTAGTTATTTCCGTGTTGTATATTCTGCTGTTATATTGGGCATTCTTGACATTTTAGTGCAGTAGTTTATTGGGGCCTAAAATAATAGGACCCTCTAAATTACGGCAGTGTTTTCCACTGTTTCCAATGTCATGACCTACATCAAAAAGGGAAAGCAGAAGTGACTCTTTGAGAAGATAGGGACTAGCCTAAGGGCTCTAGCAGCTTTAGGCTTGACCTAACTACTCCAAGGGCTGAGGAAATCAATATCTTGGCACACTAGAAACTCATTTGCAGCACACCAGTATTTTCTGGAGCACCACCAAATTAAAATGAATTAAACAAGATACTGGTTTATTTTCCTTACAGACAAGATGGTGGTCCTGAGCTTATATAGCATCCAGTAACTGAGGCCTGTTCTAGCTTATAGTTTCAGTATCCCCAGAGCAGTTTCCTTGTCTACGTGATCCAAGGTGGCTGGCTCATCACCAGCTTCACATTTCACGAAGCAGGATGAAGGACCAGGAGAAGGAAGGCATACCCCTTTCTTTTAAGGCTATTACCTAAAAGTAAAGCAGATTACTTTCTCACATACCATCAATAAATTTAGTGAAATAGCTAAGCTTAATTGCAAAGGAATCTGGGAAATACAATCTTTGGGGAAAAGTTTTATTTTATAAAATGACATTATGAAAGAGTAAGAATATTGGAAGACTAGTAGTCTTTCTGCTTTCTGCCCCTTTGATCATCTATCTCTCTCTAAATGTGTACACATGTACACATAGACTTTGGTACACATAGATCATACTCATCTTTAGTCCAAAAGATAAAATTCAACATTTCCATTAAATTACTGGATTTAGCTCAAATCAGAGGATCTTGGTGATATAGAGCCACCACCATGAGGTCCAGAAAGCCATTCTGGGGGTCTGATGACCTCTAAATTGAAAAACAAGTTATGCAAATCTCCTCCTCCTCACAAACACACATGAAATAACTTGTATACAACTGTGGAGTCAGAACAAGATAATTTTTCTAAAAGATTACATTCAGAGAAGGAAGGAATGGGAAATACATCGCAGTTCTGTTTTCATTATAATGATCAAATCCCACTGGTGAAAAATTGCAAATATGTTCCTCCCTTGACTGCTGAGTAATTTTTTTGTCTGGTTCTGTTTTCTTGGAGGAATACCTTCCACATTGTCCACAGGTCCCTGCATTTTCTCCTGGAAGGTCCTTCCTGTTCATTATCCTTGATGACCACATTTGAAGTGAACAATGGAGAGTTTGTCCTTCTTGGGTGCCAAACAGCTTTTATAATCCTGTGTCTGCTGTTGCACTTCTTGGGGCGCAGGCATTGCTTAGGTCACTCATCCTTTGGCATCCAGGATTGAAGCTCCTTTGTCAATATAGCCCTCTAGAGACTTAATAGGTTTCTAATATATTTTTATTTCCAACAAATTACATGGGCATGTAGCCAGCATCAAAGATTTCATATATATATACGCATACACACACACACACACACACACACACACACACACACACACATATATATCCTAAATACTTTATCTTTTTTATTCACTAGTCTCTCTGCTCATCTTTCTTGACTTAATGGAAGCTGTCTTAAAGCAATCCAGATATAGGTTTATATGAGAAAGACAATTCCCTTAATATGATTTCTGTCCTCAAGATAGCTGCCTTTCTCTGGCCTAAAAATTTTAAATGGGAGGTATTTCAGAAATAGTTTGAGGTTATATCTCGTAGTAGCTTCAGAGCCACCTCATACAAATGTCATAGTTTAAAGTACAAAATCAGTTTTAACTTTTTAACTTCTAGGGCACCTGTGCACCAGCCACAGAGCCAGCTTGGATTACTGGGTGCAGACAGGGAGAGTGGCCCTTGTCCTAGCCATGAATATTTGAGTTTATGCTTGCAAGCTGGTTAGCGATAGCCTGAGTTCATTTTTCCTTTGTAGGATTTATTAAAGAAAATCACTACAAGCCACTGTCTATAGTATTTAAGACGTTTTTTCAACTATTTTCCTTAGAGTTATAGTCAGTCCGATTTCCAAGATATCATTAGCGACAATTTTATCAAATACTTTGTAACAGCATTCCAGCTTTCCAGTCAGAAATACTTGTGTTTTTGCTGCCCATCTCCGGACAGGTTAGATAATAGATAACAAATGTTACCTATTTCAAGTTGTGTTATATGAAGACATTATTTTCAGGTGCCAATTTTTTTAGTAATTAAGATATAGGTCGTCTGGTTATAACAGAGATCCAAGATAAAAGTACTTAAATAAGACAGAATTTTCTTTCTTTCTTAATACCAGTTAGGACATAGGCTGTCCAGGGCTACTTTATAATATTAGAGACCCAGGCTCTTTCCAGAGTGTTGCCCCACCTTTCTTAGTGGACTATTCTCATCCACATAGCATAAGCTGACTCACAACTGGAGCCAGAATAGAGAAAGGAGAAAAGGATCTCATTCATTATGATCACAAATGAGAAATGGTTTAAATGTCTTCCTTTCATAGACATGATTGGCCAAGAATTGGTAACAAAGCCAGAACTGGCTACATGGGACCCTGGGAAATGTAGCTGTTGCTAGGAAGTCTTATGCTTGCCTTGGAATTCTATTACTAAGGATGAAGAGAGGAATTTGATTTGGAGGGACTATGTCCATATCCTTCACAAGTTCCTTTGTATTTTAAAAGCTCCTTGTTTTGGAAGAGTCAGTTTTGTTTCCTTTAGTTTAAAAGGCTACTACATACTTGGAAGATCCATGACATTTAGAAATGGAATTTCTGAAAATAGAAAAATAAAATTGAGAAAAGTTCCAGATGATAGTCTTCTTTCTTTTGCTTAATATTTCTTTCTTTCTTTCTTTTTCTTTTTTTTTTTTTTTTTTTTTTTTTTTTTTTTTTTTTTTTTTTTTTTTTTGAGATAGAGTCTCACTCTGTTGCCCAGACTGGAGTGCAATGATGAGATCTCAGTTCACTGCAACTTCCGCCTCCTGGGCTCAAGTAATTCTCCTGCATCAGCCTGCCAAGTATCTGGAATTACAGGTGCTATTTTTTTTTTTTTTTAGTAGATACAGGGTTTCGCCATGTTGGCCAGGCTGGTCTTGAACTCCTGACCTCAGATGATCTACCCACCTCGGCCTCCCAAAGTGCTGAAATTACAGGCATAGCCATAGCTCCCAGCCTTAAGATTTCTTAATAGGTATTTATTAGAAGCTTAAGTTACGTGACTCATCCTTTGAAGTTGGTCCTCTTTTTTATTGCTTTCTAATATTGATATATTTTTAATTCTTGCTACCAAATTTTTATTTAATCTCAGTTTAATCGACGTTGAAGTTTTGTTATGTTTTCAAAACACACATAATGCTACTATTACATGTTGACTTTTTCTAAAACTTGCTCGGTATACAAATTATAGCAACTATTGGGGAAGCTGAGGAGTAAGCTGCGGTGAATGACTTTTCCTGAATATTTGACATATTTGTGTAACTTCTGATTTTGAAATCTGCAAAATTCTGCTACCCAGCATGTGGTAATTAACAGTCTATTTAGCTGCAGAAAATGAGCTTTTAAAACTGAATTATAAAATACATGTTATACTATTAATTCTTTTCATTAATACAATAATTGACTCCCTCCAAGAGTCAAGTATATCTCTCACAGATTGGCCAAGCCTTGGTGAGATCTCAGCATGTCTAATATAGGGAGCTATAGCAACATCTGACAGTTCAGGCTTTGAAGTCATAGGGCTGACTTTAGACTCCCAGTCCACCAGTTACATTTACATATCCTAGGAAAATTGTTTACCACTCTAAGCCTTCTGGTTCACAACAATACAATTCGTGTAATAGTACTACTTGCTGTTCAGATTAATGTAAAAATTAAATGACATTATCCATAAAATGTATTTAGATAGCCTATAGCAAATGGCAAGTATATTATATAGGCATACCTTGGAGATACTGCAGTTTTGGTTCCAGACTACTGCAGTAAAGCAAACATCACAATAAAGCAAGTCACACAATTATTTTGTTTCCCAGTGCATATAAAAGTTATGTTTATACTACATTGTACTCTATTAAGTGTAATATAGCATTATGTCTGAAAAACAATGTATTTACCTTAATTAAAAACACTTAATGCTAAAAAAGGCAAATGATCATGTAAGCCTTCTAAGACTTCTAATCTTTTCCGTTGTGGAGGGTCTTTCCTTAATGTCCATGCTTGCTGACTGATCCATCCGGGTGGTGGTTGCTGAAGGTGGGGAGGCTATGGCAATTTCTTAAAATAAGATGACAATGAAGTTTGCCATGTGGATTGGCTCTTCTTTTCTTTTTTTTTTTTTTTTTTGAGACGGAGTCTCGCTCTGTCGCCCAGGCTGAGCTGGGACTACAGGCGCCCACCACCTCACCCGGCTAGTTTTTTTGTATTTTTTAGTAGAGACGGGGTTTCACCTTGTTAGCCAGGATGGTCTCGATCTCCTGACCTCATGATCCGCCCGTCTCGGCCTCCCAAAGTGCTGGGATTACAGGCTTGAGCCACCGCGCCCGGCCAGGCTCTTCTTTTCATGAAAGATTTCTCTGTAGCATGCAATGCTATTTGCTAGCATATTACCCACAGTAGAACTTCTTTCAAAATTGGAGCTAATCCTCTCATATCCTGCTGCTGCTTTATAAACTAAGTTTATTAAATATTTCAATGGCCTTTGTTGACATTTCAACAATGTTCACAGCATCTTTACCAGGAATAGATTGGATCTCAAGAAACCACTTTCTTTGCTCATACATAAGAAGCAGCTTCTTATTTCTTCAGATTTTATCATTAGACTGCAGCAATTCAGTCACATCTTCAGGCTCCAGTTCTAATTCTAGTTTTCTTGCTATTACTACCACACCTGCAGTCACCTCCTCCACTGAAGTTTTGAACCTCTCAAATTCATTCATGACAGTTGGAATAAACTTCAAATTCCTGTTAATATGAATATTTTGACCTCCTCACATGAATCAAGACTGTTCTTAATGGCATCTAGAATGGTGACTCTTTTTCAAAAAGTTCTTAATTTACTTTGCTTAGATCCATCATAGGAATCACTGTCTATGCCATTTATAGCTTTACAAAATGTATTGCTTAAAGAATATGACAAAAGTCAATATTACTTCTTGATCCATGGACTGCAAATGGGTGTTGTGCTAAAGGGATGAAAACAAACTTAACCTCCTTGTACCTCTCCATTAGAACTCTTAAGTGACCAGATGCATTATCAATAAGCAATAATATTTTGAAAGGAATCTTTATTTATTTATTTTTTATTTTTTTATGAGCTGTAGTTCTCAACAGTGGGCCTAAAATATTCAGTAAACCATGCTATAAACATATGTGCTGTCACCCAGACTCTGTTATTCCATTTACAGTATAGATTTCCCTTCATTCTTAAGGGCCCTAGGACAGTTGAAATGGCATATAAGCATTGGATTCAACTTAAAGTCACTAGCTGCAATAACCCCTAACAAGAGAGCCAACCTGTACTTCCAAGTTCTGAAGGCAGACATTGACTTCTCTCTAGCTATGAAAGTCCTAGATAGCATCTTCTTCCAATAGAGGGCTGTCTCATCTGCACTGAAAATCTAATGTTTAGTGGAGCCATCTTCATCAGTAATCTTAGTTGGATCTTCTGGATAACTTGTTACAGCTTCTACATCAGCACTTGCTGCGTCACCTTGCATTTTTATGGCATGGTGATGGCTTCTTTCTTTAAACCTTGTAAACCAACCCCTGCTGGCTTCCAACTTTTCTTATGCAGCCTTCTCAGCAGCCTTCATAGTACAGGCCTCACTCTGGATTATGCTTTGGCTTAAGGGAATGTTGTGGTGGGTTTGATCTTCTATCCAGACCATTCAAAACTCTCTCCATATCAGCAATAAGACTGTTTCACATTCTTATCATTCATGTGTTCACTGTAGTAGCCTTCAAGAACTTTTCCTTTGCATTCACAACTTGGCTAACTGATGCAAGAAGCCTAACTTTTGGCCTTTCTTGGTTTTCAACATGCCTTCCTTCCTCGCTAAGCTAATCATTTCTAATTTTTCATTTGAAGTGACAGATATGCTACTCCTCTTTTCACTGGAACACTTAGAGGCCATGGTAGGGTTATTAAATGGCCTAATTTCAATATTATTTTGTCTCACAGAATAAGGAGGCCTGAGGAGACAGAGAGAGATGGGGAACAGCTACTTTATGGAGACGTTCAAATATACACAATATTTATCAAGTAAATTGGCTCTCTTATAGAGACATAGTCTGTGATGCTCAGAACAATTACAATAGTAATATCAAAGATCACTGATCACAAATAATAATAGATATAATAATAATAAAGTTTGAAATATTGCAGGAATTAACCAAAATGTGACAGTGACATAAAGTGAATACATGCTGTTAGAAAAAAATGGTGCCAACAGATTTGCTCAAGACAGAGTTGCCACAAACTTTCCATTAGTAAAAAAAAAATGCAATATTTGCCAAGTGCAATAAAGCGAAGCACAATAAATTAAGTGCAATAAAATAAGGTATGCCTGTACTTAGTTTTAACACCAATGGGTAGTCCTATATATATTCCTATGGAAAAATATTTCTAATGAAATACTCCATGATATAAGTTGAAGACAGAGTAATACATAGTGAGTAACTCTCTTATATATAGTTCAAAAATAAGCAAAGCTAATCAATGATTGATGTGAGAAGTTAATGTAGAAGTTATCCTTGCAGTGGGCAGTGATTGGCAGGGAGCATATGGAAGGCTTCTAATGTTATGTGAATGTTCTAATTCTGGATGTGTCTGCTGATTTAAAAAGTCATGTTACATTTGTAAAAATGCATCAGGCTGTGGCCTGGTGATCTGTGTGGTTTTTGTGTGTATGCTATACATCAGTCAATAATTTTTTTTAAATTCTTTAAACAAAAGAGAGCAACTACTGACTAGAAATCCTTTCACTCTGTTATTTAAACAAGTAACCTGACTTCTTAGCAAAAGGAATAAAAAGAAAGTAGGGCAATAAGATATTTATGTAAAGCATGTATTCTTGAAGACTTCATATTATTTAAGATGTACTTTATCTAAGACTAATATCTCAAAGAAAAAACTAAAATAAGCATTTGCATTATTTTTTGAAAATTTGATTCATAAAATTTTATTACTGCTTTATACTGAATTATTTTGAACTAGCAAAATTGGAACTAACGTAAAATGTATGAACTTTATAATTATTAAAATGTCAACAGTAGCCAGAAAAGATTGTGTTCTACTCTCTCTTTGGAGGCATTCTAGTTATCCATGCTATTTAACAGAATATTTGGCAAATGTGTTGACTTTTGAAAGGTGGTTGCATGCTAATATTTATAAGAGTTTATAAGACAGAAATGAGAACACAGCATACTAAACCCAATATGAAGTTAACACTTTACAAGTCAGTTAAATGTTCTTCCATATAAGAGTCAATAAAAAGAATAGCTAAATTTTGCCAAGTTTTTATTATTATGTGCTCAGTCACTTGTCTGAGGAGTTTACCCATATTTTTGCTTTTAATTCTCACATTGAATCTATGAGAAGTATCCTCTCCTCATTTTTGAGATAATGAAACAGAGGCATGGAGAAACTAAGAAACTTGGCCAAGATCACTAGCCCAAAGAGGAGCAAGATTTGAACCAAAGCACCCTGCATCTAGAGGGAGTGAGCACAATTTACATTGGTTTGCCATCAGGTAGGAAATTCTGGATGTGCATCCCAACTTCCCCAGCAAATCATTAAAAAACATATTTCTACTGGACAAATACGAGATTCCAAGGAGCAAAATGCAAAATTTGCATCATTATATAAAATAAAAAGCCATGAAACAATTTCAAGTCTTCTAGGTGTCTGCTTTTTGGTGTCTCTAGATTTCCCCAGCTGGTATTTCAGTGGAAAATTGTAGGGAGCTCTACATGAGAGTATTCTTCTTAATAAAGCAGTTAAGTGAAGGCAGAAATAAAATGTGACTTAGTCACTTGGAAGAATAGCAGATAACTAAAGAGATGGTATGTCAAGCAGAGTTATGCCTTCAATTGAAAAGAAATTATATTTTACCTATGAGTTCAATTTACATTTTCTAATTTGCCTTTGATATTTGAAATTCTGTGTCATGCAGAAACAAGAAATGCTTGATTTAAAAATTGATGAACTCGAGGTGAGACAGAACTCTCAAAGGAAGTCTTTCTCATTTAGTTGTAAAAATATTTCTCCTGAGTTTTAAGTTAACCTGCCTGATGTTAAATCATTTAACCAATCAACAGACAACACAGTGAGTGAATTTACAATGTTGTTTCCCCTATAAAGTTGCTGTAGAGGTTTTCTAATTCTTTGCCCCAAGGAACAAAATAATAATAAATATCATGTTCCAAACATGAATCAATTGAGCAGTGTGAAAAAAACTCAATCCCTTTTTTTTTTTTTCCTCTTAGCATGTAGACAGAATAGCTGGCTGAGTTACTGATAACGATTTTTCACTTTTCAACTGATTATTCCAGCTTTGCATAGACAGTGACTATAACTGATTACATTGCTAGTTGATATCCCCTGGGTTTCTTATACCAACTCCTTGAATCACAATCTTTTCTCTGATAGGCTCATTTGTCTGTTAGCAAAAAAGCAATGTGGTCATTTTCTTTCCTCTGCTACTGTTAATTACAGCTCTCTCTTTTCAGATCTACCAGCTGCTGCCACTACAATGAATAAACAAATCAATTTTATAAGATACTTAAGAGAATTTAGCAAGATGCCCTCAGAATGCAGAGGAAGCAAACTGAGCAAAGATATCCTCTTGCCTAATTCAAGTATGCAGTTCAAATACTTAGAAACAAAGTTCAGGACCAATAGTCATTCATTAAGATATGCCAACTAAAGAAAAAAGAATTAATTTTAAAATCTGAAGGAAGTATGGATTTTTAATTCTGAATTCTGCTTATCCTTTAATACATAATAATGAAAATACTACTTAAAAATAAGAAAAATCATAAAGTATATTGCTCATCGTGATATGGAACAATCTGGATATTGGAAAAGATTTAAGTGTTATTTTACATTTTCTGATATTTCACGAACATGTTTAGCAGGGTATTTATGAATATTATATATAATTAATAATAGCAGTAAATAAAATACTAGTAAAATGATGCATTTAATTTAGTCAAGTTATCTTAAAAACTTCTCACGCTTCATAAATTGAGTTCTTGATCTAATTGAAATAACGGAAACATTATTATGAAATATACGTGTAGCAGTGCAATTTTAAGCAGCTTTTGTGTGCTTAAAATATTTTAAAGTGATAATAATTTAATTTGTTTTCTGTGTTTACTAATTATTAAAAAGAACTTTTTTCCATACCAGAAAGGATATACAAAAGGCTATATTTGGTTGTACTTTAAAGAATCTTCTCAAAATAAAACTCGTTAAAAAGCCACTGAACACTTCCTTAAAAATAAGTCGGAGTTCTTAACATAAACTTGTTCTCTTCCAGTCTTCATAATAAAACTGAGCTGCAGGTATTATCCCTCCCTTATTTAGTGACAAAGAAACTGAAAGGCTTAGAACTCTAAAATGAGAGCTCCATGGTTAGAATCTGGCTATGGCTTTCCATCTCCACCGTGCATAAAGAGACCATATATCTGTGGCACACAAACTGCCATGGCCTTTTCTGGAATGCATGAGAGACATTGCTACGCAATTTCAATACTTTTGTACTCAAAGCTTCCACGTGGTCCCAGAATCCTTTTCCAACCAGCACTTCAAAAGCCATTACCAATCAATTGGCATTGGCCCACAACTTAAAACCCGGTTTCCCTCCCTGCACCTTGCATTTTCCACTAGAGCAGGCTGCCTTTTGAGAAATGATTAAAGAGTGGCTACTTCCCAGATGCTCTGAAGTTTAAAATATAAAAACCCAGATCATCATGTAGCTGATTAATGTTTTCAAAGTCTTCTGTGAGTGGATTTTAAATAGATTCTTCTCAGTGCATCAACTACTCTCTGAAAGCATATTTTCCTTTTTGGAAAGCTGCTTTGGGATAGTTCATTAACATGACATTAAAAAAAAGTGGTAATTTTGCGTATGAAAGTAGAGTCCTTTAATACATTTAAATGCTCTGAAGTAATGTGGACTCTCAGGGCAGTTGGTGATGTGTCAGTATATGGAACCAAGGAACTGAAAACTATATCGGAGCAGGATTGCTCAACTTATTTTGAGGCTTCAAGCAGGATGAGATTAGAAAACAAACATTGCTGAAGGAAAAGCCCCTTAGCTTGAGCAGATTTGTAGAGGTGAGTGAAGTCTTGATCATATTCCGGCTGTGACAAATTTGCTACATATTTAGTTTTATTTATTTATTTGGAGACCCAATTTTGCTCTTTTAGCCCAGACTGGAGTACGGTAACCCTGCGATCTCGGCTCACTGTAACCTCTTCCTCCCAGGTTCAAGCGATTCTCCTGCCTCAGCCTCCTGAGTAGCTGGAACTACAGGCATGTGTCATCATGCCTGGCTCATTTTCTGTGCTTTTAGTAGAGATGGGGTTTCACCATGTTGGCTAGGTTGGTCTTGAACTCCTGACCTCAGGTGATCTGCCCACCTCGGCCTCCCAAAGTGCTAGGATTACAGGTGTGAGCCATCATGCCCGGCTACATCTTTGTTACGTGTAGGTGCCAGAGACTGTGGAATAAGCCGTGTTACAGGAAAGGGGTCCCGATCAGGGCCCTAAGAGAGAGTTCTTGGATCTTGCGCAAGAAAGAATTCAGGGCGAGTTCACAGTGCAAAGCAAAAGCAAGTTTATTAAGAAAGTAAGGTAGTGAAAGGACAGCTACTCCGTAGACAGAGTAGGTTGTTCCTGAAAGTAAGAGGAGGAACGCATCCACCCTAGGCCACATACTTGTATGTATGGGGAGATGTGTTCCGCTACATGGGTTTGTGATAAAGGATTAATTTTCTTAATTACTATATTTTATAAGAATCGATATGATTATCTTTAAAGGAAAATTAGGAGTGCCTTTGTTCTCCAGATATTGGGATATCTGGACACTCCCAACTCTGGGTCTATTTAGTAAACGTTATTAATTTGTTCCCTTAACTGTAAACATCTAGAAGCTAGGAATGCCTCACTTTCTGAGAATGCTGCCTAGTAGCTCTCAGTCTCATTATTTCTAGTCCTCACTCAAAATGGAGTTGCTCAGGTTCTAATGCCTCTGACAGCTGGGGCGGTGTGGGCAGGAGAAATCAGGTACTAGTGTTGCCTAGTGGAACTCTCCATGATAGGGGTTATGATTAAATTCAAGTATTTGAATGCTTTATTACTTTCACTGAAGCATTGTGGTGACACAATCATGTTTCACATGATTTTTATGTGAAACAATAAAATGTTTATGGTGACACAATCATGTTTCAATGCTTATCCTGCTATCCTGCTTAATCTAATGTAATGTATAAACTGTTTTCACATTTTTCTTTCTTTTTCTGGACTTCTCAGATATGCACTTCCTACTTTTGCCACATTGATAGTTGAAAGGAGTCAAAAGAAGGAGGCTAAAAGATATCTTCAAGTATGTGACTGCATATTCCATTCTTAACCCTTGCCCAGTTAAGAATGATGATTCCAGTGAGTTCTATCAAGACATTAAAACAAATACGTAGGCAATAGAGAAAAATAAAACTTTGAGTTACATCCTTTCAACTTTCTTTCTTTGCATCCTCTGATTGTTCTCTTTATGAGCTGTGAAGCTTCGTGGGTGCCTTCAGTTGTCCAAATGAAAAGCCAGGTGTGTGTGAATCACATATACTTTGCCTGAACAAAATGTGTTACAAGTTATTTAATTGTCTTCTTTGCCTTCACATAAATAAAAAATCTGGGCAGTTAAACAAACCCTTTTACCAGTTCTATGGGTTTTTATAGTGAAGGTTCTTGATGTGATTTAATATTGGGGTACTGTTAATTGGTTGATTATTTCCTCTTTCCAGTCTTTGAGGAAATGTGAAGTTTATGTGATTTTTCTCTCTTTTAAAAAATTCTTAACACACATAATGATAGGGCAAGAAATGTGTAGGCAACAGTTTAAAAAGAGATAAGCAGAAATGCTGTGCAATGGTTAGGCAGCATGAAACATCTAGCATTTCTGACAATCTTAACAGTTGTCTTTGTGACGAGGATGATCATAGAGCCCATCTTTGATTTAACAAGAATTTAAAACATTTTCAAATGATGATTTTTATGCTAGCAAAGAAAAAAAATGGTCTCTTCAACTGCCCATGACATCATAAAGCTTGAGCTTTCTCCAAACCTTCAGGAAATGATCTTGTGAGGTGATGCCAGTGTTCTACCAGGAGAGATTAAGTTCCTAATAATACTATTTCAGCTATTTTGAGAACAGGGAAAACTATATACTCTAGTACAAATGTGTATATTTGTTTGATGTCTGATATCCTTTGCCATTACTAGTTTTCTCTTTCTTCCTAGGCCTACTTCTGTGACTCTAGGTACCAGAGAAATAAACGTGCTTTCTTCAAAGGCAAATCATGCAAGTCCTTTTTAAACTGTGCCCTTTCGTAGGGGTCAGTCTGTGTTTTTCCACATTCAAATAATCTAACAGTTTTCCAATTAGCACTTTCCACTCAAAGCACAGCACAGTCCTCAAACTGGCAAATATTTTTGGCTTCTTTTGTCAGACATAAAACTGCAAATATTTGGAGCTCTTTTTTTTTTTCTTTAATTTGAGCAGTAAGACTCTTTGTCCAGAAAAGACACATCGTTTTACAGGGGCTTAGACACCCACCTACGCACAAAAGTATGGGTAAGTGTCACATACAAAGAAACAATACGGTTAAACTCATGCCTGCACTGGTTAGTTCACAACTGCACACATTGTCTCACCTCTTTTACAAAAGTAAATCAGGAATTGGTAGCAATTCATTAGATAATCAGAGAAATGTGACTCTCTTGAACATGCTTGTTATCTATATCATATGGGACAACTAAGTAGTTTATAACCCCAGAAATCAATGCATACTGGATTTAAGTTTGATCCTAAATAAATTTACATGATCTCCAGGAAGAGCACAAAGGTCTTCCGTTTATGAAGCCCCTGCTCCACGTCAGGCGCTGCTCTCAATAATTTTGCCCTCATTTCATGGCATTCTAACCACAGCCATAGGACATACATACTGTTATCCTTTTATTCTCAATGAGGAAGAGGAAAATCACATAGGTGCACACATCTGGATTTGACCCTAGTTTGTCTAATTCCAAAGCCTACTCTTGACTATATCACTTGGTTTGGAGGGTGGGGGATATTGCTCTAATTTATCTGATGTGGTCACTCTTCTAAATATACTAACTTAATCAATGGAGGTTACTTTCAGTTTATGTTAAAAAATGACAGCTACTGAGACTTGCTGTTAATATTTCCATTTAAACATGAGGCATACTTTGATCTAAAATAGTCTAAAATATCTGTATACTGGACACTAAGTGTGTCATATCTTTCTGGGCAGACATGGCAAGAAACAAACAAATCTAAAATTGTTGACCAGTAACTTAATTCCAATCGTTAATTCAAAGGATGATTTACTCAAAAAAAGAAAAAAGTTTAAGAAGACATAAACTGTAAGTTTTTTTCCTCCTCTGCCTCCTCCCTCTCCCCCTCCTCCGCCTCTCTCTATTCCTTCTCCTCTTCTTCTTTTGCAATGTCAAGGGTGGGGAAAGAGACAAACGATTTAGCAACAAAAATTTGATCAGGAAAGTACAAGTCCACTGACTTACTGAAGATGTAAAGACTTTAAAACTATAAGGTACTGTTTAAAATCTGTATCTGGGGCCAGGTGTGATGGCTCATGCCCGTACTCCCAGCACTTTGGGAGGCCGAGGTCGGTGGATCACCTGAGGCCAGGAGTTTGAGATCAGCCTGGCCATCATGGCAAAACCCCACCTTTAGTAAAAATGCAAAAAATAGCTGGACATTGTGGTGGCTACCTGTAATCCCAGCTACTTTGGAAGCTGAGGCAGTAGAATCACTTGAACCCAGGAGGTGGAGGTTGCCGTGAGCTGAGATCGCTCCACCACACTCCAGCCTGGGAGACAGAGTGAGACTCTGACTCAAAAAATAAAAGATAATAATAATACATAATAAAATAAAATAAAATATGTATGTGGGTAAGGAAGGTAACTAAAGATTACCTTGAAACAATAAAAGCAAAAACAATATTACAATGGTAGAGAGAGGTGGGGTTTTTTTTTGTTCTTTAACATTTTCATTTTAAGTGTTGTCAAAATTTTAAAAGCGTTGTTTAAAAAACAGTTATTGATATCTAGCCTTCCATATTCCAAATACCATCTGCAAAATTTAGTACTATTTGGCATGGTCTTGCAATGTGCATTTATTCCATGTAGTCTTGAATATGTAATATACTTTTAAAAACACAGGAGAATTGGAGAAAATATCTTTTTTATACCATGTTCTATCTTGGAAGATGTACTAATCGAAAAAAAATTGCAAGAGATTTTTATAGTTATATCACTTGCTCACTTACCAACATGATCCACCTCTCAGACTTAGAGGACGAAACATACATATTGAGATAACTATATTCTCTAATATTTAAAAAACTTTTATATCTAATATCTAAATCAAACTATTTTTTAAAGCTATTTTAAGTGAAGCTTTTCCCTTGTTCCTTCAAATAAATAAACTATTAAAATACTTTGCTTATAATCAGATGCACACCATTCCAAGAAGCTCACTAAAATACCCCAAAAGTAAGGGTCCACCTGAATTCATTATAAAAAGATGTTAATTTTCCCTAGGGAATCTAGAAGCACAGTCTTCCCTAAATTCTTCCTCAGCTTTCTTTTCCATCAGAATTAAATCTAAAAACATAGAATTTTGGAACTGGCCCTCATTATTGCATTCAAATGTGGCAAATTTGTATATATTCCTTCAATGTAACTCATGGAATTGTATCTTCCATGCAGCCTAATCTTTTCCTCTTACTTTTCTCTACTGTTTTGGTAATCATTGATCCTCTAACACATCTCAGTAACCATAACGATTGAAAAATTATCCCTGAACTCATAGGAAGTTTTCTGAAACCTCAAGAAAACCCATTCTTTCATATTTCACAAAAGTCAGTCCTGGGGACCTAGTCAGAGCCTTAAGCCTCTATAATAGCTTCTAGAAATCATTTTTAGGCTTTTCTCCAACTCTAGGATATCAATCTCTCCATTTAATCTGACATCCAAAGAGAGGTTTTCAACCTTTACTTTTTTCGAGATGCTCTGAAATTCAAGAGCCTATTAGTTGAGATAAACTCTCTTGGGAGATTATATCTTTCTAAGGCCTATTTAAAATCGACCACTGAACCTTAGACTCAAAGGTTCACTGTCTAACTAAGGGTTCAGGCACAGGCCTTGGGAAGTCTCATGATGGCCCTCTTCTCTAATTTCCTGTGTGTGTGTGTGTGTGTGTGTGTGTGTGTGTGTATGTGTGTTTTACTCTATTCACCTTATCTCAGCTTACTTAAGAATTTATCCTTCTATATCACAAAAACTACTTGCATCTTCAATTATTCTGCTTAAAAGTCATCTCCATAAAAAAATCCAAGTAAGTAGAGTTTGATGACAGTGACCCACAAATACCTCTGCCACACCTCCTTTCATCATTTATTAGACAGTTCAAGAACTCAAGTAAAGAAGCTTCAATCTGTGGTTTCCTATTTAATATCCCCTAATTATGGTATTACTACTGTCTGTAACTGATTGTATCAGTTAATTCCTTCACAATGCATATAAAACCATGATCATATTTTGAAGCCTTATTTGGGCCAGCAAACTTTCCCCAGCTGATCACTTTTAAAGGGATTTTGCATATTTTTTAAATTAAAAATATACAGGACAAAAGAGTATGACTAAAACAATGAAAGTTAGGTCGGGCGCGTTGGCTCACGCCTGTAATCCCAGCACTTTGGGAGGCCGAGGCAGGTGGATCACTTGAGGTCAGGAGTTCGAGATCGACCTGGCCAACATGATGAAACTCCATCACTACTAAAAATACAAAATTAGCTGGGCATGGTGGGGGGCACCTGTAGTGCCAGTTACCCAGGAGGCTGAGGCAGGAGAATCACTGGAACCCAGGAGGCAGAGGTTGCAGTGAGCCGAGATTGCGCCACGGCACTCCAACCTGGGCATCAGAGTCAGACTCCATTTCAAAGAAAAAATAAACAAACAAAAAACAATGAGGTTGGGCATAGTGGCTCATGCCTGTAATCCCAGCATTTTGGGAGTCTGAGGTGGGCTGATCACGAGGTCAGGAGTTCAAGACCAGCCTGACCAACATGGGGAAACCCCGTCTCTACTAAAAATACAAAAATTAGCTGGGCATGGTGGCCCGTGCCTGTAATCCCAGCTACTCAGGAGGCTGAGGCAGGAGAATCGCTTGAACCCGGGAGGCAGAGGTTGCAGTGAGCCAAGATCATGAGATTGCACTCCAGCCTGAGTGACAGAGCGAGACTCCATCTCATAACAAACAAACAAACAAGCAAACAGAAAACAATGAAAGTCCATTGACAATTACGTAGTACTTCAGGAAAATAAAATTTTTTTAAAAAAGTCCAGTGGATATAGATAAATTTAATTAAATTAACTAATCATCACTCTGGATTTTTTTCTTTCATAGCTTAATGTTACTTGAAAATAAACACATATTCTTGTTTAATCTCATGGATCATAGTATAGTATCATTCTTTTTTCAGAAGTAGAAAAACATGCCCGTAAGTATGATTATGACTTTACACAAAGATCATCTAATTAAGCCTTTCTTGATGCTAATTGGCTCGTACCAGGATGGAAGTCACAGGAGCGTGGGAAAGGAATGAATTACCCAGCCAAAAAAAGCAGAGTGACCAGGACAAGTTTTTGAGACAAGTAAGATTAAGATGACAATGAATGCATAGTAGGAGCAGTATATCTTTATAATTTGAATGTTGTGTTGCCTGTCTTCATTTTTCTGTCAGCCAGAGCTGACGTTCTAGTATATAAGAAAACCTTGTAGAAAGTTGAGATTGTATGTGACACTTAGGGTAGAATAACAGTGTTTTTCCAGATAATAATGCTCAATGTCTTGTTCCCTCTGATGCCTCTTTAGACCAGTGTACGGGCACCATACTAGGGACCTGTAGGTATTCTATAATGGTGGTCTTGTCCTATGTTTATATTGTTTAATTGTCAATATTGTTAAACTTTATGTTCTACGAAAATATTTTGTGTATTTAACATTGGATTAAACGGATATATCTTAATGCCATTACAGTTTTAGAGACCAAAAGATAGAAAAAATTTACATAATCAATAGCACATGATTTTATAGCAAAACAATAAAAACAGTGTATAGAGCTACCTGAAGTTCTGTTTAGCTCACATTATGAATAGTAGGAGTGTATTCAGAAGCCGTAGCAGACTAGGTAGAAGCACAAAATCAAGCCCTTTCTATTCTTTCCACTAGCAGTCCAGAAAGAGCCATCTTTCTCTGGGTGAAGGTCAGTATGTGCCTGCTTCTGGACCACATTGACCTTCTTTCACACACTTCTCTCTGACGCTCAGACATCTAACAGAGAATGCAAAGTCTGATCTTCCAAGAAGAGCATTTACTTAGCATGGTGCAGAGTAGGAGCAGGGATCCCCATGTCTTTGATGACTGGGACGTAGATGAAATGTTCCCACTGGATCAGGCTCTAGCTGAAGGATATCTGGTCCTTCTTTATCCCAGGATAATTGACGTATGGAGTGGCCATGAGTTGAAGGTGGCAAAGAATGGAACTGCATTTTATTATAGTTGG
This sequence comes from Rhinopithecus bieti, assembly GCF_001698545.2. Classification (NCBI taxonomy): domain Eukaryota; kingdom Metazoa; phylum Chordata; class Mammalia; order Primates; family Cercopithecidae; genus Rhinopithecus; species Rhinopithecus bieti. Next base: position 650,257 of record NW_016812512.1, read on the forward strand.
AAATATTTTGATTTCTCTCTAATTTTTTTTGGCAGGGGGAACGGAGTTTCACTCTTATCACCCAGGCTGGAGGCATGATCTTGGCTCACTGCAACCTCTACCTCCCGGGTTCAAGCAAGTCTCTTGCCTCAGCCTCCCAAGTTGCTGGGATTACAGGCATGCACCACCATGCCCAGCTAATTTTTGTATTTTTAGTAGAAATGGGGTTTCACCATGTTGGTCAGGCTGATCTCAAACTCCTGACCTCAGGCGATCCACCTGCCTCAGTCTCCCAAAGTGCTGGGATTACAGACGTGAGCCACTGTGCCCAGCCAATTTCTGCTGATGTCTGTCTTATTTTGACAAAGAAAGATGACACTTGATATCTCTCAAACTCTTTATCTTTCCTATTTCTTTGACTAAAAGCTTCCTTCTCAGTTTTACTTGGATAGAGCAACTGATGCTGGTTTCTCCTCACAGATAGGCATTATACTACAAATGAGACTCAGAGCAACTTTGTATATTCTTCCTCATCTCTGTAAATCAATCATCAAAGAAAATATTTGCTTTCCCTTCATTTTCTAAAGGATAAAACAGACCAATAAACAATAACTCTCGGGGAAAAGCACAACTGATGTAAAGCCTAAAAATTTGCAAAGGAGACGAGACTTAAAGAGATCACTTCATTTCCCGAGAGTGTTAGCTATGAATGAAATGACAGCCATTTTGTAAGACATTTATTTGTCAGGACCAGCTTATGTATGGTAATCATGTGCTTCTTTTATAGCAGATTTTTCAAATGTGATAGATGGTCAGTTAGCTTTAGAGTGTGGGCTCTTTTTATAGTAAATGATTCATATGTGTCTATCAAGGTTTGATGTTGAAACATTCTAAATATGTGTACATACATATATATACACACACATGCATATATATGTAAATGTAAACACACATTTGAACATAATAAACAATTATTTGTATGTAGGTGTGTTACTAAGCACTTTCTGAAGATCATGCCATGGCTGTGACTATCTCATGTGTGTATTTAATATGAAAGTAAAGTATATCATGAATATATACTAATGAGAGCTTAGTGAAGTGGAAGAAATCTTATTTTTCCCAAAACATGAACAATGTTTTCAAATCTCCTTTTTCCAGAAATAAAATTTAGTCATTCTTAAATAAAATGCTATGAGCTGAGCCAACTTCTTTACGTGAAGCATCTATTTAGGGCGTCAGCCACATATAGTCACAACCTTTACTTAGTCTTCCCTTTGATGTTCTGTACCTCCACATAAAATTGCACACTTGAAACGGATGATGCAAAATGATTCTTCAAAATCAGGATAGTTTCACTTAAGCCAGCCTAATTGAGGTATTTCAATTATTTCAAGACTCACAAACTCAAAGTAAATAAACTCCTTTGTTGGATTCTCCAATTTATTTCATGACAAAAAAAAAGAAAAGAAAGAAAATGTTAACCTACAAATTGCTTATGACTAGTGGTTCAAAGTTATAATTTTTTTTTAAAAGAAACTCCACTGTGGGAGGAACCTAATTTTGACCTTTATGTGCAGTTATTGGGACGATGTTTCATTCTTTTTATGTTTATAGAATTCAAAGAACCTGAAATTTCTTTCCAATTATGAACTTACATTATTATAAATAAAGTACCCCGAGTTAAACATACGTGTTCCTCATTTTAGAACAAATTTTTAACATTAGGAAACTTATTCTTAGTGAGAAATGATACTTAATTATCATTAAAAGACTGAGTTCATTATTATAATTGTGATCATTATGCCGCGATAGCAGTAATACACCTTTATATAGACTAATTAATTTAAGGAAATAACAGGCATCTTTAGACCTCTGAATCACAATATTTCAGAATAAGATTATGTCATCCATTTTGGACACTTTCATTTTACTGATAGTGCAAAGCAATAGAGTGTAATTGCTAGGAGCAGATTTTTGGGCTCAGACAAAACTAACATTGAATCAGCTCTGAAACCTCTTGGCCAGCATCCCTAGATACATTATTGAAATTATTCATAAAATATAGCTAACATTTATTGTATACTCATCATGTGCCAAGCACTGAGCTAACCACCTTACACAAATACTCTTATTTAATTCTCACGACTTTATGACATAGGTATTATTATCATCTCCAATTTGTAGAAAGGGAAATGGGGCTTGGCAAACTTTAATACTAAGATCATGTTAGTTTGACACTAAAGGCTACTGTATTACGTGCTACCCTATCCTGTACTTTTTTTTAAAAAAAAGCTTTGAGTCTCAATTTTCCCAAGTATTATATTGTATAACTTTAGAGCTTGTTTGTAATAATGAAATTAGTACCTATGTTAAAGTACCTGGAAATAGTGAACTCAAATTCTCGGCAATTAAAACTCTCGTTTCTCAATATCCAGCCTAAAGATAGTTTTGTTTTGTTATTATTGTTACACATAGAGTATATCGCTTGTGCTTTATGTTTACTTAATGTCAATCACTATATAATGGCAATGAATTTTATTCGTTCAGATTTCTTCTACCTTATCACTTTCCTTAGGACACACAAAAATAATTTCAAACAATTTCATGTTATTTAAGAAAATGAGATAATTTTAAATATTTAGAAAAAAAGAAATGTTTAGTCTGGTCCTATAGATTGGACAAATCGAAGGTCAAGGGAATTAGAGTTTCTTAAACCAAATGGGGACAGAAGCTTTTGGATATGAATTTTCATCTTATTTTGTGTTTCTGAGAGCTGTAATGGGGAATTTTCAATAGAAATTTAGAAGTGATAAAAGCTGGAAAATTAGAGCATCCTAGAATCTTGTTACAGCAAATGAATAGACGCCACATTCATACTGCTTGGTAGGATCCCATAAATGGGTGCACTCAGCTTGCTCTTTTAGGGGGCTTCCTCTTGATAATTATGCAGGCACTGATGAAGAGGCGAAATTACACAGTGAACTCATCGCACCCGGGTTAGGCACAGAATGAGTGCTGCTTCCGGCCGGCTGTGAAGTGGTGTTGTACAAGGCATTTAACATCTCACAATGAAATAATATGTGGAAAAGGTGTAAAGTGCTGTTCAGCTGAGAATCGTTATGGCTAATGCTAATCCAATTCTAGTTCTTTTGCTCTACAATGAAGACTAGGACTGGGAAGCACTTTGTAAACATACGTTGACTTATGAACGTATAATTATAAAGTAATGAATTCTGCATTTTTCATTGTCACTTCATAAATGTATTCAGCAAACATTTATTGAGTGCCTAAATGTTTTATGGCCATGAATATATTTCATTTGCATGTCAAATTAAACATTTCAGAGAGGATAGGGATCACTGAGTATTTATTGTCTTTCTAACTCTGAAATTATTGTCCTAATCTCTACTCTGGCCTCATGCCTCAATTCTCCCTTAGAATTCCCAGAAAGCAAGGAATTATTGCTGCACAGCTAGCCACACGCTACATCCCGCTTTCTGCTGCCAACTGCTTCTGATGAACCTATTTTTGATTTATATTTAGAAATGGGAGGCTAGATAGAGGTGTGGAAAAGTATTTTTTAAATTATGCTCTGTGAGATTAAAATATAACAACCATTTACATAAAACAGATTTTTAAAGAAATTTTCTGAACTTGTTATGACCATTCATTGATAAGGATCTAAGAATGGGAAGAAATAAAAGGCGAGTCTTTCTAGTCTACTTAGAATTTCATTTTCACCAAATATTGGCTGGTACTGTAATTTAATATATGTAATATTTTTTCCTTATATTAAAACACAAATTTCACTAGAACTTTTTTGACCTATCTTTTAGCAGGTTTATAAAAGTTCTTAAAACTTTTTTCAAGTTTAGCATTAATCTCATATGCTTACAGTCCTTCCTTTTAGAACCTTGTTTCATTGCCAGTCTTGAAAAGAATTGGAGTTTTGTTTAACTGCTTTGAGTAGCTATTATCAGCACAGCCCATTAAAGTTTGGTGTTTACCTTCTCAGAGAGAGTGAAGCAACAGGACTGAAGTGTTCACTGGACTTGAATCAAAAGATTGCAAAGCAATTAGGACATAGTGCATTTAGTTGGAGTCTGAAGCATCTGTCTGAACATTCATTCTATACAATGTCATTCATAATTGAAATTAGAACTATTTAGCTGTAATGCTTTCTTAGGGTCCATTACTGAAATTGTAACACTAATGTCAGTGTGTGAATAAGGCTTTGAAATACAGAATAGGAGAATCTGCTTCCTAATTGGCAAAGTTTCAGGAGAGGAAGAACACTGACACATTCACATCCATAGACTGAAAGTGCAACGAATTTGTCATGTTGTGTTCTGCAATCCAAGAAAGTCATGTTTGCTGACAATGGATTCATTAGAACCTCTCCCCTACTTCCAACAGGCACAGGAAAAAATGAAATTTTTCTGGCAGTTCCCAATGTTGATGGAAGAATCAAAGTGGCCTTCAATGGGCCCTTAGTAAAAGGAGAGCTTTGTTTTGTGTTCCAGTCAGCCTGAAAACGGTCATTTTGAAAGTCAATAAAGGTGTGTGTTCTAGGAAGTCAGAGTTGTTTGTTAATACACTATGCTCCCACAGAGGAAGCTGGGTTAAATATGTCACTAGAAAATTTATGATGCATGCAGAAGTCTTCCTGACTTTAGGTCCCTGAGGGATTCTGAATTAATAGAGAAAAATCAGAGGGAAAAGCCTTTATTGTGAGTCACAAAATAGGATGACTCTGTGAACTTCAGAATTAATTTTGGGTACATTTTCTCAAAATCAAATTTACTATTTTTTTTGAGAATGCTTCAATGATTCAGTTACTAATTTACTACAAGTAAATTATTAAAAGTGTGTGTGTTGCTGGGAGGAAGGGGGTTTGTAACCAATATTCTCATTAATACCTTATGTTTATTGAGTTTGACCAGTAGCCTCGGCATTGGAGGAAGCTACATATCTTTCCTACTACAGTACATTTTTCTTCCATGTTTCCACAAAATATTACCCTACAGTGATTTCCAATACCCTTCACTGTGTCTGTTCATTCTGCTTCTTTTACTTAAAAGAGTTGTTGGTGGTACAAGAAAAATAGAGAAAGATCTCTAATACCATAACATAGATGCCTAAGGTTGTTGAGACATAGGACTTTCTGTCTGGGTAATTATCCCCACATCTTTATCATTATAAGAAAGCATTGAAGGTTGTTTTGAATATTTTACAGAATAGTTATAAATTATTTATTAAGGATTACATTTATCCATGAAATGCAAAGTGAAATTATTGCACAGTCTAAAGATGCTCATACGTTCAATTTCTATTGACTGCACTAATTTAGAATAAGAACTGAAGTTATTCATATATGAGTTTCAGCACTGAAAAACTGTATAACTGGTATCTCCAAGCACTTACCAGTCTGTAGATCAAAAACAAAGTTAGATTAGCAGTAATAACTCAAGACATTATTTTACACGAGCTCACAAAGAGCCCTCTTGTTAGATGCTGACGGTGAACAACTGAGCATCCTTTAAGGTACTGACCTGTGTAGCAAGCACACCTGCTGCTATGATCAGAATGTTTGTGTCCCTCATGAATGCAATTAGTGCCCTCATAAGAGAGACCCCCAGAGAGATCCCTTGTTCCACCACATGGGGACACAGTGAGAAGACACTATTTGTGAGCCAGAAGAAGTAGGTCCTCCTCATCAGACAATGAATCTGCCTTGATTTAAGGCTTTTCAGCCTCCAGAACTGTGAAAAATACATTTCTGTTGTTTACAAGCCATTTGGTTTTTGGTATTTTTGTTATAGTGGCACAGACAGACTAAGACACCTGCCAAACTTTTAACCCTAGGGAACTTTAAGCTGCCTAAATCTGCTCCATTTTCTATTACAAAGTAAAGACTGTCCCTCTACCCCTTATACGATACTAACGTTGAGCTCTCTAAAGGCAGTGTTCCTTCCTGCTCTTAATTTTGGTGAAATAGGTTTTTATATATGTTATGCATGATATTGCATAATTCAAAATAAATTCATTTTGTTTTTTTACACATTATCCACCTAAGTGGAGAACTTTAGGCGACTTGTCTAAAACATTTTCAACAACACTAAATACTATTTCTTAACAAAGTTATTAAAACTAAGTTAAGCATATCTAAAATAAAAAGTATCCTAAATCTCTGTTATTTTTTTTCTTATCATAATTTTTTCCAGTGAAATACAACTACATTTTTCCAGTTGTTCAGGCCAGAATCCACTTGACTTCAGTCTTTCTTAGACCAGATTCTACAAAGCAGCAAATTTTGTTAGCTCCTTAAAATATATCCAGAATTTGACCACTTTTCATTATCTCCACTGCTAACACTCTGTTACAAGCCATCATCACCTCTGCATGGATTATTGCAACAGTCTCCTTTAAGTAATTCCTTTGCTTTGGTCCTCTGCCTCTAGAATCTGAGAGATTAAGAGTGATCCTCTCAATACACAAGTTAGATCCTTCGACTCTTCAGTGGAATTTCATCTCACTCAGACCGGATGTCAGAGACCTTATATAGTCCCATCTCCCACCCCTTCCCCCGCCACCAACAATGCACCCTCTACCCTCTTTCTCATTGGCTCCACAGCATCCATATGACCCTTTATCAGTTCTCTTAGAGGTCAAGGTGTCTGCTCACTTAGGTTAGTTGGCAAATAACCTCTCTAACCACCCTACAGTAAGTGGCATTCTTGCCCATAGCAAACATTCTCCATCTCCTTAACCCACTTTTAATTTACTTCTTATGTCATTCACCTAACACTCACTACAGACCTACCATGTTTCAGGGTTTCAGGCATCATTGTATATATTAGGGCCAATGCAGTCAACAAAATACTCAAAACTCTGTTCTCATGGAATCTATATGCTGGTGGATCTTAAATTTTTTATGACAGTATTTCACATCACAAACTATATCTACATGTTGGTGGTTTTGCTATTTTAAAAATTATTATTGATTTTTCTCCCTGCAGGAAGAAAGCTGCACGAGAGCAGTGAATTGCTTTGTCCAATGCTCATCATTAAAGCTTAGAATACTGCTTGTCACATGGTAAGCACTAAATATTTTATGACAAATAAATAAATACATGGACAGAAATAAACCCAAAATGAAGTTCCACCTTCAATTTTCCTACAGATCAGGATTTGAAAACAGCCTGTCTAAACAACCTGCTTTTTAGACAACAAAGAAGCTAGAATTCTCAACAGTCATCTGGATCGAGGAGTTTCTGGATTTAGAGATGTTTTTCAATGAAAGATCAATCTCACAATTATAAATTATAAAAATAATGATATTTTCATTCATAAAATTAGCTGATAGATATATATAAAATAACAATGTTAATTTAAAAGAGTGTCATGCACTGGTACTCACAAGGTTAGTGGAGGAATTGGATGAGCTTTCTGGAAAGCAAATTTGGTTCTACGCATACGTTTTCCAGAAATTTAGCACCCATAAATTTATTATTGAGAGTGATCCTCTCAATACATAAGTTAGATCCTTCAACTCTTCAGTGGAATTTCATCTTATATAAATAATCAGAAAGCCTACAAGTTATGTGCAATGGCGGTCATGAATTAATATTTGTAGTAGTAAAATCTTCAAAGTAATATATATATTCAACAGAAAGAATAAACACAATTGAAGGGAGGCTGAGTTGGGCAGATCACCTGAGGTCGGGAGTTCAAGACCAGACTGACCAACATGGAAAATCCAAGTCTCTACTAAAAATACAAAATTAGCCCAGCATGGTGGTGCATGCATGTAATTCCAGCTACTCAGGAGGCTGACGCAGGAAAATCGCTTGAACCCGGGAAGCAGAGGTTGCTGTGAGTCAAGATCGTGCCATTGCACTCCAGCCTGGGTAACAGGAGTGAAACTCTATCTCAAAAAAAAATTTTTTCAAAATCAGATGCTCCAGCTATTTTGCTGTTTCCCACAGCCTTTTACAGAGCTTTGAACATAGTAGATACTATGAGACTATTTACCATCATAAATTAAAATGATCATAAATTATCATTTGTTTATTACCTAAGTATTTAATTTTCTAGTATGATTTTGACTCTTTCTGGATAATTTCTTCCATTATCTAATGTACTTCAGTGTTGAAGGCCCCAGTATCAGACTAAAAGAGATGGCCTTTATCACACACACACACATACACACAAACATACACGTACACTTTGTACACAACACTCTTTACACTAAATGGGCAATTGCTACTGTAGAGGAATCGTGAAAGGCTGCTTTCTTAGGTTAACTGAGAGCTTCCAAACTTGATGCAGTGTCTAGTTAGCTCCCTATTCCAGGATGTTCACATTAGGGACAGTAACTTTGGCAAATTTCAGCATGCTGTATGAAGTGGTGAGAAAATAGATGAGGCTTGAAATTAACCATGCCAGGAAAAATAATGAAAATATTAGAGCTTAAAAGTATTGCCTGATAAAGGTATTATAAGCCTATGAACCAGCTGAAGGTGTGCCTGGCTTTGAGTGATGCCTGCCTGTATCCTGCCTTCTTGATAGCCAATGGCCTTGTCCAGCTGAGCTAACAAATTCCCAATTCCACACTTCGCAATCTCAGTGCACTTGCTGAACACCATTTCCCTTGTTTAATGACAATATACGTCATTGTATGACTTTTGTGGGAGATGGTTCAACCTGCTGTAAATAAGCAACTTTAATACATCTGCTTGCATAAAGCATTGAAATCATGCTTTAGGTCTAGTTCACAAATGAGGAGTCCTAGAATTAGATGTACGTTTTATCACAAGAAATATGTTGATGACTCCATGGACAGCTAGCTACGATTCAATGAGACAAAACCTCTCAGGTTATGTCACTAGAAGTCGAGAATGTTGATTAGCTCCTAAGGCTGTGTTTCTTTCCTTTTCATTTTGAGAGATAGCCATAGTGAAGGAAACTCAGGAAAAGCACAAATATTACATTTTCATTTTGTTATGATTTTCCTTTCATTCCTGTTTCATTTTATATAGTATAAAAATAAATAGTTCTGCTGACAGAATCAATTTTTATTATTTTCATTCATACTTTTGGTAAAACTCATGAAAACACCAGACTATATTCTTTAGATTTCATTCAAATAAGTTTTCTTAGTTGTTCTTCGTTTCCTCTTTTGCTTTCCAACTTTGTTGACAAAGTCTATTCCATCAGAACTGAAAACATGCCATTCAACACCTGGGTCCCTTCTTATCTGTGCCTAGCCTTATGAGAGAAATTTTAAACTAAATAACATGAAATAGCATTTAAATATGTGAGGTTAGCTGTCATACTAAATTTTACACATTCTACAGATGAAAAGTGAGTTTTTGTAGCTTAACCTCCAAAGCAAGAGCAGCTGGAACTGGCGGTATTTTCTTTCTAATAAAGATAAAATCCAATTATAAACAACTCTAGAGAACATCTGAGTTGTTCCATTTCAGTGGAATTTTACTAAAGTAATACAAGTCTATAAATCACATTCTAGTCTGCACTCATAGAATATGGAAGTGAGTAGGGTCCAGTCTCTCTATAGTGAATTAATACTTGGAACAAGAAAGCAAGCATCCAACACACACACTACTTTTTTTTTTTCCTCTGACCTTTACTTTCTTGACTGATATTTTGTGAGTGATGTAGACTGCTTACAATTTAGACTGTTGGGATATTCAGAGTTTAGGTTGGTGAAATCTGGTGGAAAGGAACTGGGTGGAGGTTGCAGAGGAAATTAAGAACAAAGGGCTTAACTGCAAGAGACCAATATCCTTATTCTTTCCACTAAGTAGTAAACTACTGAATGAAGCAATTTGGTAAGAACAGGGACTATCATTTAGAAAGGAAATCAGATAACACCCAGACTATTCTTTGCAAGAAGACAATGTAATTAGTTTAACAAAATGCTGCTGTTTTCATGGGCAGTCAGCCAGGATGTAGGTCTCATTTGGCTGCATAAAAAGGGTTTTGTGCTGACATTGTGGACTGAGATTTACCTGTAGTTTCTCTAGTCTTGCCTGAAAAACAACACCTTCTTATCTGCCCAGGGCCTTAAAAACAAAGGATGCAAGTTCTTTATCAAATATATTTACTTGCCTATTAGTATCATTTGTGCGGAAGCACAATTCATTTTCACCACTTTATTGCACAGTCAGAGAGAAAGAAGGTTGAGATGGAGGAGGTGTCTGCTCTATGCTTCTATTACCAATTTATTCATACCTCTATCACAACACTTTCCATGTTATGTTATAATGACTTCACGTCTCCAAAATGTTGTGCACCTTGAGAATTGTGCCTAGCATAAGATCTCACTATATGGTTATTTGTTAAGGGAGAAGATCTTTATGTCTTTACACATGTCAGTTCTGTTGCCATATGCTGCTCATGTTGTCAAGCAGAACAGCCTGAATGCATTTGCTTAAAACAGAATTTGTGAAGTTTCTTGAGAGGAACGGACACCGGGGGTTTTGGATGCAGTTTTGCTTTTTAATTTAAAAAAACCCCACGTACTAAACAAGCCACTATTAAATACCTGCCAGGTTATCTTCCTGCATAACTCTCTTAGAGCCCATAAAACTCTATGAGGTAAAGATGATTGTGTCCATCTTAGGAATAGGAAAATTGAGGTTCAGGGAATTGTGCAGCTTGTTTAATGTTTGTCTATTGGTAAGCAGCCACGTCAGGACTAATACTAGAAGGCTTAGTCGGGAGGGGAGGGTAAAGAGAGAAAATGTACTGGGTACATTCTCCAGTATGGTGACTTTTCATTATGTTTCACGTAGAATATCAACAGGAAGCTTCTTAGGCCTGTGGACAAGGAGTTTCAGCAAGCGATACGAAATAAACTCTTGAAAAATCAAGTCTAGAAGGTCTGAAAAATTGATGTGAGTATGGTGCCTTTTTGTTGTTGTTTTAACTTGCTTGATCATTCATCAACTAGAGACTCGACCTCTCTCTCAGGCTTGCTCCCTAGTATAGTATCAGATTAGAACCCACATCATTCCATGACAAAATCCCTGCTCTGATGGACTGAATCATATTGCCTTCGCACATCCCCATTCTGACTGAGGTGTGTCCTTAGGATCTACCTTTTGTCTCAGTCATCACATCATCTGAAGGCTGAAAATGGGAAGAAAGAGTGGATATCAGTTTCCTTCCTCCCTACATAAGTTTTGAGAAGTGTGGTGGACTGAATAATGTCTTCCCAAAGACGTCTACACTCTGACCCATGGACTTGTGATTAGTTTACCTTTTACAGCAAAAGATAATTTTCAGAGGTGATCAAGGCAATGATCTTGAGATAGAAGAATTATTCTGAATTATCCCAGTGTACCAGATAATAATCAGTAGGGTTCTTATAAGAGGCAGGCAGTAAGGCTAGAGTCACTAAAAGAGATGTGATCATGTTAGGTTGCTGGCTTTAAAGACAGAGGAAGGGGCCCTGAGTTAAAGAATGAAGGTCGCCTTTAGAGCCTGGCAAAAGCGAGGAAACAGTATCTCAGTGCATTTGTGCTGCTATAACAGGATACTTGAGACTGGGTAATATAGGAAGAATAGAAATGTATGTGTTCACAGTTCTAGAGACTGAAAAGTCCAAGATCAAGGCATTGGGTGAGGATCTCCTTGTTGTATCTTCATATGGCAGAAAGGAAAAGGACAAATGAGGCCTGACCTTGTGTCCTCACAAGGTAGAAGAGCGGAAGACAGCAAAACTAGCTGAACTCTGTGTAACCCACTTTTAAAAAGACCTTAATCCAATTAACAAAGGAGGAGCCATGATGGCCTAATTGCCTCCTAAAAGCCCTGCATCTTAATACAATTGATCTTTGAACAACGCAAAGCTTAGAGGCACTAACCCCCTGCACAGTAAAAAATCTAGGTATAACTTTTGACTCCCCTAAAACTTTGCTACAAATAGTCTACTGTCTGGATAACATAAACAGATTAACATATATTTTGTGTGTTATATGAATTGTATACTATATTCTTATAATAAAGAAGGCTAGAGAAAAGAACATGTTATTAAGAAAATCAATCATTAGGAAGGGAAAATGTATTTACTATTCATTCAGTGGAAATAGATTATTATAAAGGTCTTCATCCTCCTTGTCTTCATGTTGAGTAATCTGATGAAGAGGTGGAAGTAGAGGAGGTGTCGGTCTGGCTGTTTCAGAGGTGGCAGTAGCAGAAGAAAATCTGTGTATAAGTACATCTGCACAGTTTGAATGCATGTTGTTCAAGGGTCAGCTGTACTGTCACATAAGCAACACCTGAATTTTGGAGGGACAGATGCAAACCACAGCAAACAGGTTCTGCCTTAGAGCCTTCAGAAGAAGACATTCCTGATACCTCGGTTTTAGGATTCTGACTTCCAGAACTGTAAGAAAATAAATTTGTGTTTTTTAAGCCACTCTTTGTGGTAACTTGTTGTGGTAGCAACAGGAAACTAAGTGGTTACTGCAAAAGAATCTCTTCCTTCTATTGGCTTAGAAAAGAGAGCAATCTAGCAAGGTTTAATTTCATCAAAAGTGTCATATAAGCTCAACAACTGTGAAATGATCTGAAGTTTTTTGAACAATAGATTGAACATATTAGACATGATAAAAAACCTAGGTAAGGTTAAGATGTGTGACTTTCTATTTTTCCTTTTTACTGTAATACTTGAGACCTTGAGTTTTCTCTGATTTACATATCTATAAATGAGAGTAAGGCAATGGGTTTGCCCACCTCATAGAAGGGCTGTTTAGCTTCATTTGGTAAAGCTTGTAAAATGCTGTGAAGATAATAAATGCTAATCTTTATTTAATCAACTAGGCAAGAAGACAATTAAATGAAAGACCAGGAGTGTGCCTTGCAGCATACTATCTGATGGAGTTCTTGTAGCTCAAACCAACAGAGACCTATATTTAAAATACAATTTCCATAATCTGCCCCATCAAAGTGATAAATTAAGGTTTAAGCCTTCCAATTTCTTGTTTATCTCAACTGCTTAAATTCAATTGCTTTAATTAAAATTGCATTGAGAATGCATTTTCCAATTTAGACTTTCAAAGGCCATTGGGGGTTTTGTTCCATTACATCCTTTTCATCTTACAATGTTTGAAGGATCACCACTTAATTTTCTCAACAGTGAAAGGAAATTTTCCTTCTTAAATTAATAGTTATTGTTTCAACTAACATGTCATACAGCAAGTCTGAAAATTGGCAGTTGCTAAATTAGAAGTGGGTAGAGATATTTTGTAGCCATTTTAGCTCTGGAGTCTGTCTTTATGCTGTTCTTGAAACACACAGAGACATTTCACAGCAAAAAAAAAAAAAAAAAAAAAAAAACACTCCAATCAATAACGAGAGTAGAAAATAGTAAGAATATGCCACTCACCTCAGGACAGTTTAGCATTTGCTTGGTGAGCCAAGAAGTAATCTGTATTTCATTATATTTTCAGGGCCAGAAGTCAAGAATAGGAGAGCAGCAGAAAACCACCAAATATGACAGCTAGCTTCACATGGGTAAATTTAGATGGTTGTGATGTGAAATTCCCACCCATTCATCCCTTATCCCTTTGCTCTAGAATTACAAACCACCAAGACAAAAGAAATTCATTCATTTCCAAGGCTGTGGCCAACTTTCCTCCATCCTTCCTTCTTTTCTTCTCTTTACATTTTAATATAATTCCAGATTTATAGTAACGTTTCAAGAATAATATAAGGAACTCTTTATAGCCTTAATCAATACTCAAAAGTTGCTTATATTTTGTCCAATTTGCTTTATTAATTCTGTTTGGCTTTTTCGTTTTTTCTTTTTTCTGTCTCTCTGAACCATTTGACAGTTAGGTGGAAACATCATTGATGCAGGATTTTTCTTGGTCTCCTTACCAGTTGGGGACCTCTGACTGGTGATGCTGAAGGCCTCACTCAGGGCATGCTGCCTCCCACAGGATGCACCCTGCCCAATCAGCCTGCCAGGTCTAGCTTGTGCACTGGTTCCAGAGTTCTTGTCCCATGTCCAAGAAGAATGAGGATGTGCTGACCACTGAAGGGTTAGGAGAGTGGAGAATAATTTTTTTGAGTAATGAAACAGGTTATAGTGGAGAGGGGATGTGGGGGTGGTCACCCTACCTGAAGTCCCACATATGGCTGGGTCCGGGTCCTTTTTTGGACTCAGAATGGGGAGTGCATGTTGATTGGTTTGTCAGTATGCAAAAATGGTTAAAGTAAAGGCACCACTCAAAGGTGGGCACAACAGTAGAAAACCAATTAGGAAAGTGTAGGTATGTGTAAAATAGGTGAAAGCTGGGGATCAATCAGAGAAAAGCAGACCAAACAGGAAGACAAGTTCTCAATCTGGTCTGCGGATTTAACTTGTAGCTTGGTTTTCAGGTTTTAAACTGTCTTTGGCTTGGAGGTGGAGTTTCACTGAGGTCCAGCTCCTATCTGCCTAGGCAGTTGGCTGCCTCCTGCTGCTCTCATCATGACCCTTTACTTTTTTTTTTTTTTTTTCGAGATGGAGTCTCACACTGTCACCTAGGCAGGGGTGCAATGGCACAATCTCAGCTCATTGCAACCTCTGCCTCTCAGGTTCAAGTGATTGTCCTGCCTCAGTCTCCCAAGTAGCTGGGATTACATGCGCCTGACAACACGCCTGGCTAATTTTTTATATTTTTAATAGAGACGAGGTTTCACCATGTTGGCCAGGCTGGTCTCGAACTCCTGACCTCAGGTGATCTGCCAGCCTTGGCCTCCCAAAGTGTTGGGATTGCAGGCAAGAGCTACCATGCCTGGCCAACCCTTTACTTTTAAATACTTCATTGTGTATTTCTTAAGTAAAAGTATATTCTCTTACATATTTTCTTTGACAAATTGTCCAAATTAGGAAATTTAACTTTGAAGTAAAATGTTTTTGAAATTTATAGCTCATATTCAAATTTTGTCAAAGGTCTTAATAAAACACTTTCTAGCTATTACTTTCTGAGTTCACAATCAGGTATTTTGATTAGTTTTCATGTCTATGTAGTCTCCTTTAATTGGAAAGAATCCCTTAGCCTTTGTTTTTGTTGACCCTGAAATTATTAAAGGGTACAGACCAATTATTTTGTAGAAGAGTTCCTGTCTGGTGCTTCCTCATTATTAGGTTCAGGTTATGTTTGACAGGAAAACTATGATACGTTTTATCCTTAGTGCCTATCAGAAGGCATGCACTATTTTTCCAATATTGGTAGATGGTTATCACGTTGTTATTGTGGTATCCATCAGGTTTCTCCACTCAGTAACTACTATTTCCCATTTGTAATCAATATGCTATTTGTAAAGAAGATAACATGAGATCATGTAAATACCCTGTATCTCATCAAACTTTAATCCCCTGGGTTTTTTTTTTTTAATACTTTGATGATTTTTTTCTTTCTTTCATTTATTTTTTTTTTTTTAACTGAGTCCTGCTCTGTTACCCAAGCTGGAATGCTGTGGCACAATCTCGCCTCATTTCAACCTCCACCTCCCAGGTTCAAGCCTCAGCCTCCCAAATAGCTGAGACTACAGGTGCTTGCCACCACGCCTGGCTAATTTTTGTATTTTCAGTAGAGATAGGGTTTCACTATATTGGCCAGGCTGGTCTCCAACTCCTGACCTTGTGATCTGCCCACCTCAGCCTCCCAAAGTGCTGGGATTATTTAAAGGCATGAGCAACTGTTCCTGGCCCCACTGATGATTTTCTAACTCATATATGCTTCTATATTTACTGGCTAGCAGCACCCCACTATAAGAGTGTTCTCTTCTTTTCCATTTAAATATTTATGTATATATTTACATCAGTAGGGAACTATGAATTTTTCCTTTACATGAAGTATTATAATCCATTATTACCTCTCTTTTTTTCTACTTAAATTGTTTCAGAATTGACCACTCTGAGCTCCTTCAAGATAATTGCCTTTTTGACATTACCCCATCCCTCTTGGAGCATTTCTTTACTTTTTGGTTCAACATGATATTCTAGGTTCTTCTTGTACTTTCACTGCTTCAGTACTAGAATCAAACTTCTCCCCAAGGAACTGTGGTTCATTTTAGTAAATAATGGTATTTAGTTACCAAAATTTGTGTACTGTAATTTTGTTCATTGCTACTAGTAGGTCATTGATCAAAGACCCTGTCAGCCAACAGAGCTAGAAAATATGTATGTGTATATATATGTACATATACCCATATCTAAATGTATTTGCGTATCCATCTATCTGTAAATAAGTATTAAAAACCATTAACTCACCCTGATAACTTTAATGTAACCCCATCATGGCACAGCCTATTCTGTCCAAAATTGCCAGCATACTCAGTGAAAGAGCTTGAACTTGATCTTAGATTTCCATGACTCTAATAGTCCAGATTCAAAACCACTTAGAATAAAACTTACTTCCCAAGCCCCATCCATTGTACAGATACACCCTTCACTCTACTCTCCTGAATATCAGTAACCCTACTCTAATGCCCCACATCACTATTCATTCTTTCTGAAGACACAGAGAGAATCAAGACAAAGTTTACTTTATATGTTCGTATCTGACAAAGAATTACAGTTCATATTATTTTTGAGGTCTAAAAAAAGGCTTTTAATATTATTTTTTATTCATTTCTTGACCTTGATGAGTATCACAGTTAGTAGGTTCAGAATTGAATTTGCTCTTGAGTCTACTTCCAGCAACTCTGAAGTGATATTACAGAACATCCTTTACACATATATTAATTAGATGACTTCTTCCCACTTTCTGTAGACCAAATGTGCTCTCCTCTAAAACGTGAACTATGTAATTAAAATAAATACACATCACATTATTTCTCCTATATTCATTCCATCTATAACACACTGGAATTTCTTTTTCACACCTGCTTCAGCCAACTTCCATGGACTAACTGAATGAAGCAGTATTTGCACATTTGTTTGCTTGTTTAATCCTGAGCACATCATGAGACTCAAAAGTGAGCACAGAATATTCATCATAGTTTCATTCCAAAACATGCAAATTATTTTTAGGACTTCAGAAGCGCTCTAAGATGTCTGGAATCCTCCCCAATGTTCCCCTAATCATGCAAATTATCAACCCAACTCAGTATTTACATCCAGATTTTAGCAGCCTTTTATAACCGTTAGCCTTATTTGCTTAGGAGTCTGTTACAAGTGTATATTTGAGTCCAACACTATCAAGCCTTCCAGAAAACTGGGGCAATAAAGACTATGAGTACAAGAAGTTCAAGCTGGAATTGAGTAAAAAAGGTTGCCAAAGGACGATATTGACAGTTTAGAAAAGTATAGACAATCTTTAGTTTTAGCAAAGTTCAGAGGATAGAACTGTCAACGCGTAATTATAATACCACTTATAATGGCACTGTGCCAATATAAGCCAAAATACCTCCTGTTTTATTTGTAATTTAAAGCCTGAAAAATAAACAACCCATTTTAATACTAACTTGTGTTTTTTTCACTCTGATTAATATTTTAAAACTATCTTTGAGAAATTTAATTTTTAAAATAAGCTATTTCTGACTGGGGATAAGAGTTAGAGATTAGTTTCATTTTCTTCAAATAGATATGGAAAGTATTTTACTCCTCTATGTAATTCATTCATTATTTTCATTAAAAAAGATGTATTTCTGTCCTAAGCAGATATAATCAGAGCAGATAGAGTCCTGAAAAATTACTTCATTAATTGGGATTCAGAGTAGTGTTTAACTTGTAAATGTACAGTTAACATTTTAACACACAAGTAAGAACTCTGCAGGTCCACTTCTGCATAGATTTTCTTCTGCCTCTGCCACCCTAATACAGCAAGGCCAACCTCAACCTTCCTTTTCAAACTACTTCAAGTGAGGGTGACAGAGATGAAGACTTTTAGGGTGATCCAGTTCCACTTAATGTTATTTTCTTAACACTATTTTCTTTTCTTTCTTTCTTTCTTTTTTTTTTTTTTGAGACAGAGTTTCACTCTTGTTGCCCAGGCTGGAGTGCAATGGTGCGATCTCAGCTCAGGGCAACCTCTGCCTTCTGGGTTCAAGCGATTCTCCTGCCTCAGCCTCCCAAGTAGCTGGGATTGCAGGCACCTGCCACGAATCCTTGGCTAATTTTTTGTATTTTTAGTAGAGATGGGGTTTCACCATGTTGGCCAGGCTGGTTGTGAACTCCTGACCTCAGGTGATGCACCTGCCTTGGCCTCCCAAAGTGCTGGGATTACAGGTGTGAGCCACTGCGCCTGTCCCAACATTTTCTTTTCTCTGACTGTGTTAAATGGTTTATGTAATTGGTAAGGCTTCCAGTCAATCGTAAGCTGATAGTGGTTAAGTTTTGGGGAGTGAAAAGTTAGATGTAGATCTTCAACTGCACAGGAGGTCAATGCCCCTAGCCCCCCTGCTGTTCAGTGGTCAACTGTAATTCACATAAATGTCCTTGAAATTGTTAAACTGAAAAACCCCAGAGAGAAATAAGGGAGGAGGAACATCTGATTGTGAGACACAAAATGTAAAGGCCAATGATTTCTGCATAGAGAAATTTAGTTAACAGCAACACAGACATTGTTCTCTTCCCATTCTAAAGCTAGAGTATTCTATATAAACTCTCTTCACTACTACAATGAGCAAAAGAGATAACAAGTATTCTGGTATCTTATTTGTTGTAGGCATTTTGCAGAGATTAGGATTCTGTGCATCAAGCATTCCATGGAACTATAACATAGAAGATAGAAAAAGAAATAGTTATAAATATGCAGAGTATTTATGATGGCACTATAAACTTTTACAGAAGGAGAAGAGCCAAAAAATGGGTTAGTCGACAACATAGAAACATAATAATTAAAGTGTACAAGTATTCAAATAGTTATAGAACAGAACACTTCTTTAGCCATATCCAGTTCTACTTCTAGACCTGGACAATAGGGCCTCTGCCCTGAGCCCCTGCCTTTTGAGTTCTTCTAGCCATACTTCTCTTCATAAGGTGTGAGGTTCCCAGGACTAAGCCTATGTGCCCACTCTAAGATGACACACACGCATGCCCAGAGTAGCTGGAGCTCTGGAATTCTCTGCTCAAATAACTCTGCACCTGCATCCAGAGCTTGCATAGGTCTGTAGTTTTGTGAGTGAACTGCTGGGTCCTCGGGGTGCCTAAAGGGGTAACCAAGAGATGTCTGTGGGTATCTGGCAGAGGGAGCTTGGAAATTTGACTCGTTGAGGTACAGGATTGATCTGGGGTAGAAAGAGACATGGGCAGTCACAGGCCTGGTTTCATGTGTTGGTTCTCCTCATGCTACCCCGGTCTGGGGTGGAACTCTGAGAAGTCAGGGGCAGAAGTCTGAGAATTATAAATTCAATCCTAATTTCCAAGTTGTTAGGAAGGTAAATTTTTCAAGGTAGAATAAAACAAGACATGTTATCTTGCCTTGATTGATAATGTTTAATATTAAGTTGGTGCAAAAATAAATGCAGTTTTGCTATTATTTTCACCTTTAGAGATTTGGTATATTGGCCTCTTTTGTACTTTTGGCCTAGGCCCTACAAATGTTGGGGTGGGGCACAACTAATAAAATCTTATTTTGAGTTTCACCAACTCCTTAGAGAGAAGAGATTTTAAGTTAATATGAAGATAAACTAAAATTATTTCTAATCTGGTGTCTTTTTGTTTTGGTTTGAAGTGTGTGTTTGGTTTGTGTATTTGAATAATTGTTTATGTTAACTTTTCATTAACACTATGTGCTTTCTTGCAGAAACGGCTTTGCTCACTCTCAACTAACTTTTTTTTGTTATCATAAAGTCCTTTATAGAGATTCAAATGTCAAATGCCATCAAGATTCTGCTGCCCAGGTTATAGACAAGCTGGTCAGCGCTCTCTTACAGACTGCATGACCGTGTTCCATGTGACCTATGAGGAAGAAATCTGCTTGCTTAAGACCTTGTAATTTTTTAACTGAAAATGACTGAATAATCTAGTTCAATAATTTTCATTTTACAGGATAAAAAACTTATGCCAGATATCACTTAACACTGATAATCTCTCCTACACAAAAATAAAAATATTTTTTGGCCTAAAGAATAGAAAGCTCTTAATAAGTACTAGAGTTTTTAAAAAGTGATTTAAATAAACTTTTATTCCATTAATGAATTTTAGTTTTGAGATGGAATGAGTATTGTTTTTCAAAGTTCTTATCAAAATGCAGATAGTTCTAAGAGATAAAAGTCTTATGCATTGTAAGCTAAGCTAGTTGATAGCTGAGGTCTTGGAAACTGAACACAGTTCAGGAGCTTACAGGACGAAAGGCAGGAAGTAGGGGCAGCGTGAGGAGGTGAGTTGGTCAGTGAGACGGGAGACAGCCTGAAAGCATAGCTTACTAGACAATTTTGCTTAAGGCCAGTTCCGTATGCAGGGAGATGCTGACTAGAGAAAAAGTGGCCCAGTTGTTGGATCTGCAGCACAGAACAGGCCTTGTAGCAAACAGGAAGTGACAAAAATAACTACCTTTTCAACACAAGCAGCAGCTTTAAATGGTGCACAATGAATTTTTCATCTATCAATTACACTGCAAACTAGAAAGTCACGGATAACAAGGATGCCTCCTTATGTCACTTCAGGGGACTGTTTAAAAATAGAAGACTGCCGGAAAACAGGAGAAGCATAATCAATACTGTGATTAATGGCAGTAATTTCACACAAACATCTGGGCAATTAAATATGCTCTTTAGGAGGTGTTTCGCCTCGTGACTAGTGAAGGAATGAATGAGTTTCAAATCAAATATCACTGTCAGTATACTGAATAATTCACAGCCATGAACGACTTCAAACTGGAACATTTCCAGCTGTCAAATATATAAAAAGTCTTATTTTAAAGAAAATATACTCTGGGTCAGCTTTTCATTCTGCAATCCTTGTTCATTTTAATTTAAAGGCACTCTAACAATTATGTATACACACACTATCTGTTCGTACCCAAATGTCAGCTATGCATTATGGGAAATAAAAGGACTATATCACATGACTTCTGCTTCCAGCAAAGTTAACATTTTTGTTGGCTGAGCAAAGAATATCCTCAGGAAACAATTAGCAGGCTATTGTAAGTGTTTGTGTTTCCATATCTGGGCCAACCATAAAAACTATTTGAGATGTTTGTTAAATTCAATTCATCAGGTTGAGTGTAGAACTCAGGAATACTTATGGCCACATACAGTCCATCTTTAAGAAACATTGCAGTACTGTTTCTAAGAAAGCATGGCATAAGATCAATATCTAAAATAGATAATCCAAGAGATGAAACTATTTGACCCAAAAATAGTCAGAAAGGAACTGCCATGTTAACACCTTATTTTGGGCAATGTACTAAGAGCTTCATTACTACACACATTTAAAAAAATATAAAACCTTGTCATTCTAACAATTCCCTCACTGCAATCATCTATAGAATCCTGGAAAATAAAAGGACTTGTAAAACAATTATTTTTATACATGGGAAACAAGAAGTTCAGGGAGATGACTTGCCTGGTCCCAAAATTTAGTTAGTGATTAACTGGAATTCCATTCAGAGCTATCCATTATGCCACATCATCCCTCTAAGTAAAAAGTGCTATCATTAGTTAGAACACTTTGGTGGCTTTGCTGCAAGCTCAAAAACTAGGATATCTACTAACAAGCCAGCTGACAATGTTACACTTCTTGTGTCTTTCAAAAAAAATGTTCTTACCTCTAAAGTATCATGGTATTTTATTGTCAGAAAATTCAAACTATGAGCAATGCCATCAGTTAAGTAGATATCAATTTTAGTTATGAGAAAGCATTGCTGTGAAAAGAGAATACACCATTTCTAAACACTGAGACAATGAAGAATGTCCACTGGCAAAATGGTTACTGTGATTCCAGTCGTGTCCGTTTCGACTCCTAGATCATCTGGCCAAACAATTATCCACCATCTACGCATCAGTGCAGACACTTACTTCAGACCATCTCTCTCCAGGCAAAGTCAAGATTTATCATTTGAAGAACTTCTTTTCCTCACTCTCTTTCAGAGCCATCTCTTAGTTGGACTATTTCACTGCAACAGTCCTCTTCAACTGGTGACAGTCTTTCAAGTAATCCATATAACAGGTTGGAAAGTTTCTTCCTCAGTTACTGTTGCAGCAGAAGGGAAGTGTGACCTGGCAGCAGGTACAGGTGAATAGGGAATGTGTACCGCTTCTTCATGCAGCTTGTACATTCGGGGTCTGCTTGGACCTCATCTGGTATATGCCACTTCCACTTGATGGAGTCCTGCTGGCATGCTTGACTTTATGGCATGGTAGATCAGATATCCAATTAATCAAAAGTGTGAGTATCTTTATGGTTTGTGGTTCAGTACCTTATAGGACACAGTAGCAAGGTAACCATTATTTTTCGAATGAGAACAGTTACTTGCTGAAAATTACATTTTTTTTTTTTCAGAATTTTGGACTTTGTGTATTACAGATTTCTGCTGGTTGAATCTGCCAAATACAGTTTAAGTAGATACACTGGGTTATGACAGAAAGAAAGAAAATTTTTGATACTGTCAACAAACATCTCTTTCTTTCTTTGAGTCTTCAGGACTTTGGAATTATTGAGTAAACAGGCTGAAGAACCGCATTACAAAGTATTACATGTGCATCTCTTTTGATGGTGGTGTCTGTGAAGTGCAGCAACTTACTTGTAAATTTAGAGGAAATATTCTAACACACTCTAAACAATTAGACACATAGACATTTCCTTGAATAGAGCGTACTTTCTCACAACATTAATTTCCCATTTTTTTGGCATGCATGCATCAGTATCTCCTAGCTCACCGTATCTAGCTTCTATCAGCAAGCTGTCGTCAGTGCAGTTGGTAAGTATGAATTCTGTGTAAGAGTAAGAATGGTTAATTTGACTGGGTGCAGTGGCTCACACCTGTAATCCCAGCACTTTGGGAGGCTGAGTCGGGTGGATCACCTGAGGTCAGGAGTTTGAAACCAGCCTGGCCAGCATGGTGAAACCCCGTTTCTACTAAAAAAAAAAAAAAAAAAAAAAAAATTGGTGGGTGTGGTGGTGGGTGCCTGTAATCCCAATTACTTGGGAGGCTGAGGCAGGAGAATCACTTGAACCTGAGAGGCAGAGGTTGCAGTGAGCCAAGATCGCGCCACTGCACTCCAGACGTGGAAACAAGAGCAAAACTCCATCTCAAAAAAAAAAAGATTAATTTACCTTCAAACTAAATTGTAACACACATTTGACATAACATGGTGCCAATGTGGTAAAGGTGTACTGCTATCCTTGCGAAGTGAGATAACTGAATTTGACAGTCTGTACTTATTGGAATACATTAAGAAATCATCTGCCAGATCAGTAGCTGCATATTCAGTGATAGAGACTGTACAAATTATTTCAGTAAAGAGATCCACATGTGGGATAGCTGTGGCAGTTTAAATGATCTATTATCATTATGATAATCGAGCATCATTTTCCAAATCCCATTCACATTTTCTACTGGCTAAAGAGGAGAGTTAAATATTGGTGTGATACCAATCACAATTCTTGAAGTTTTCAAATCTTTGATGATGGTGCCAGGTAATTTTTCTGCATTTACTCTAGAGGTGTAGTTTTAATTTTTTTATTGAGAGGGAGCACTTAGAGCTTCTATTTGGTCCTACTTATTGTAATCACTCTTCACTTAGGTCTCCGAGATAGAGGTTCTAACGGATGCTAAATGTAATATTCAAAATTCACTAGGGAAATAATCATAGTATATGTTGGGATCCAAGTGGGACTATGTTGAATCAATACCTCTCTCCATAAGACCAAAGTTGCTATTTAGGATTCTAAGAATAAAATTTAGAGCAAAGTCATTGTCAAAATATTCCTGAAAAGTCTGCATATTTACCTTATTCTAGAACATAGTTACATCGTGAAATGGTAACAGATAACTGTGGTAACATTAAAAATTTTTTCCTGAGGGGTAACTAGGTGCATTGTTTTTCTTCAAATTTCAACAGATGCTGAGTCTATGGACTGATTCAGGTCTGAGAACTGGGAAAGAGCTCTAGCTCTCCAAATAGGTGGCTTGAGTCAGGCCTCTGTTCAACTAGATTATAAGGCCTAATTTTTTAAAATCAGTTGTAGAATTCAGATAAGAATTTATGGGCTATCTTCTATTTTCATCTCAGGGTCTTTAATGATTAAATAGCTACCTCCAAAGATCCACTAATGCAACCAAACTGCTCTTGCTCCTGGTGGCCAATGACAGCTACTGCTACTTGGGCCTTTCCATTCTTGGGAACTATTGTCCTCATTGAGATAGTAAGCTGTTTTGAAAGTAGTTTCTCTCATTAGCACCCCTATTTAGTAGAGAACAACTTTTAAAATACCTTTTCAAAGTGAATGTTCCATCATAGGGAATGATGGAATATGACTAGGTGTATGTGAGTGAGCTACAGTGGATACAGAATTCTAACATTGTCATGGATTTCTTCTTTATCAAGGAATTTTTGGCATCTCATCTTCAATTATTTGAACAAATAATGATTCCAGGTTTACCATATTCTGTACTGTTTGATTTAGCTCATTTGTTACAGAATATGTAGTAAACTCACACTGGTAAATTTTGCCAATTAAAAATATGTGTTTCTGCCTTCTTGGTCTGGCACCTTCAGAATACTTTCCCATATGTAGCAGAACCTAGATGGCATACATTTTCTAGTGTTTTGGTATATAAGCTGTTTCCTCAATGCTTGACATCATAATTACTTTCTTCTCAGGGTATGTTGGAATATGACTCTAGCTTTATAACTGGAGACATTAAAATGTGTTAAGAACAAGGCAAAGATTTTATTAACTTGTCTTTGCAGGGTAACTCCATTGTAGAAGTTGCTATGTAGTCTTTCAACATGGCAGGAACCACCACCTCATCAGGTTAGGAAAATGAGATATTTAGACTCACAATGGACTGTGAATTTGGAAGTCATGTGAATCCTATAAGTTCTCCAATATCCCTTCATTTTAATTAGTAGGTTCTATTCTTTCCCAGTCCTAACCTTTAGGGTTTATGTAAGAGATCTAATGAGGTTATGAATTAATATACATTGAAATGTGGCAGCATACTGCATCAAATGATGCATCAAATGAGGGTTTTGTTTCTAGCTTTCTCAGAACAGAGGCTGCAAAAGTTAAGAAATTCATAGAAAGTCCCTAGTTTTCAGTAAATGCCTGATATGGTTTGGCTGTGTCCCCAACCAAATCTCATCTTGAATTGTAGTTCCCCTAATTCCCACATGTCGTGGAGGGACCCAGTGGGAGGTAATTGAATCATGGGGGTGGTTACCCTCATGTTGTTTTTGTAATAGTGAGTGAGTTCTCACAAGATCTGAGGATTTTATAAGGGGCTTTTCCCCCTTTTGCTTGGTACTTCTTCTTGCTGCTGCCATGTGAAGGACATGTTTGCTTCCCCCTCTGCCATGATTATAAGCTTCCTGAGGCCTCCCAGCCATGCTGAACTATGAGTTGATTAAACCTCTTTCCTTTATAAATTACCCAGTTTGGGGTATGTCTTTATTAGCAGTGTGAGAACAGACTAATACAATGCCTGAACCAATAAACTATAAATTTAACTTATAATTTTCCTTTTTAAACTTCCATGTGCTCTTAGAAGGAAAGTCTTCAGGTCTGGGTGAACTCGCTCATTCCTGTAATCCCAACACTTTGGGAGGCTGAGACAGGTGGATTGCTTGAGCTCAGGAGTTTGAGACCAGCCTTGGCAACGTGGCAAAACACCACCTCTACAAAAAATACAAAAATTAACCAGGTGCACACTTGTAGTTCCAGCTATTCAGGAGGCTGAGGTGGGAGGATCACTTGATCCCAAGAGGTTGAGGCTGCAGTGAACAGTGATCATGCTACTGCATTCCAGCCTAGGCAACAAAGTGAGACCCTATCTCAAAAGAAAAAAAGGAAAAGAAGTAATACCTTCAGCTCATAGTCTTCGAGACCTTCAAGTCTTTCCTACAGTTATATAGCAGCAGAGCCTGGATTTTTTAAAGCCTTGCCTTCTATTGTACCCGATTCTAGGTAATGAAATGTAATAATTTAGCTATCTGTTTTGCTCCAAAGTGCCATTAGCTGTCTAAGATATACCCCTTTAAAATAGGTCAATTTTCACTATTCAATGTCTAACCAGGAGAGATATAAAATTTTTAGTCCTCTATTCCCCCAAGTTGCTACTGACAACAACCACTTCAGTTCAGAGTTAGTCACATGCCACGAAACCAACTCTGACTGACTTTAACCAAAAACAAATTCATTAAAAGGGCTGATGGGTAGCTTATAGAATCACCAGGTGGGTTGGCTGAAAAAGAGGCATCAAATCCCTTTATGATATAACTCTTGCCTATATCTTTGAATTTAATGTTCACAATTCTTCTTTATGTACATTGCACTCTAGTTCTGAAATAATTCAATTCCCAAATGTGCTATGCTGTCACACCTGTATGCTTTCCCATAGCTATACTTTTGGCTTGAAATGATACTTTCCTACTTTTAAGCTCTTAATCTCCTACTTTTTTTCATGCATTACCTTCTTTATCAAGTATTCTATGATAACCCCAAGTAGAACTGCCATTGAGAATCTCTCATGATCTTATACCCATTACAATACATGTTATCATATTGTACATTATAGTACATTGTGCTCTGCATTGTATGCTATATAAATATACTAATTACAATGAGGTATAATAATTTAAACAAATTTGATTCCCCTACTTGACTTTGCATAGCTTATCCCCTCCTCTAGCAAATATTTGAAATGTAGCAAATATGCAATTAATATTGAATGAAAAGACAAACGAACCAATACTCATTTTTAGGAAAGGATAATTTATGAATTCACAGTAACAGATAACATGTTACTGTTACAAGTATTTCTTTAAAGCATATAAAATTTTCTCTGATGTTAAATCTCACCTGTTTCTTCAGGATCCTCACTTTCTTGTTGGGGAGATGACCTAGAGCTGGTTGGTATCTTGTTCTAAGTTAATTTTACTCACCATTTCTTACCCCACTTATCCTTTCCTTTGAAGAGTATTTCTCACTTAATAAAATGGAAAAATCTATCATCCCTAAGCTCTTATCATTCAAAAACTTCTGACCAAATATCTCCCTAAGACTGAGGCTAAGTGTTCTGACAAGCAGTTGCAAAGATTTTCATGAATCTTCTTTTTCTCTGCCAAGTGAGAGTCCACAAAGGCTGTAAAAGAGGAGCAGATAATGTGGAGGAAAAGACAAAGACTATGCTGGGAAGTGGGTGAAAAGAAAAACAATGATCAAATGAGTCTGATTAATGCCCAGTGGCAGACGCAAAGCAGTGGAGTCAAGGTCAGAGTACTCCTATGTCCGTGAAAATTTTGGACGTGTTCACCACGGGTTGCTTTTGTGATTTAAACTCTCTACTATTGGATTAATACAGTTACACCATTTAAAACATTGCATAATGCTAAAAAAACGCCGTAAAATATAATCATTCCCAATTCCAGCCCCTACTTACATAGTCCTCCTCCCCAAACATTTCTGATGTTTTTGGCTGATTTTTTTTCCTGGCATTTATCATGTCAGAATTCCTCAGTATTTTATCTTTAAATCAATATTAGACATCATCTCTAGATTTCCCTGTTAGATGAAGATTAAGCTGTCTTCTATGTCATCTCCTCTGCTTCCCTTCCCTTATTTTCTCAATTGTTTTATTATAATTGTTGGTTAAATAAAAATACAGTTTGTACATTATCCTGCCTATAACTAGAACTGGCATTAAATTGGATCTTTATTAGAATTAAAAAATATTTATTAAATTAATAAATGTCTTGTTTTTATGTTTGCTTCATATTTTGGTACCTAATTGGTTAAGTCTCTATACACTCCAAATGCCTCTAGGTACCGTTTCCCACAAGGCCAATCACATCAAGTAATTTATTGGTTTTACTTTGTGTATTGTTTCACTCTGTGTGTGTGAATTATACTCACACACACATACATATATGTATAATTTCCATACTGGAGTCATTGATTCTACCATTTGGACTAGTTATTCTCTAGGTCTGCTATGCAGGATTTACCTTTGCTTTATTTTAGGATATTTTTTCTCAAGAAATGAATTTTCTATTCCTTTTTTCTTTCTTTTTTTGAGACGGAGTTTTGCTCTTGTTGCCCAGGCTGGAGTGCAATGGCGAGATCTTGGCTCACGGCAACCTCCACCTCCTGGGTTCAAGCGATTCTCCTGCCTCAGTCTCCCAAGTAGCTGGGATTACAGGCATGTGCCACCACCCCAGCTAATTTTGTATTTTTAGTAGAGATGAGGTTTCTCCATGTTGGTCAGGCTGGTCTTGAACCTCCCGACCTCAGGGGATCAGCACGCCTTAGCCTCCCAAAGTGCTGGGATTACAGGCATGAGCCACCGTGCCTGGTTATCCCTTAGATCTTATGTGTTCTTATTTTAAATTTATTTTCTTGTTTTGATGAAGCACATCCTGAAGTATCATCATAAGTTAAAAATCATGCTATGATGACAAAGTCATTAGTACAAAAGTCCTCAACATGCTTATCTATTCATTATGCTGCTCCAATCTGAATTCGTTATCTTTTATGCCTGGTGTACAGTTGTAATCTTGGAGGTACCCTCCACCATACTCTTGGACTTTCAGATAGTTCCTTTACTGCTTTATTCTTTCTCCTTCTTCCTCATCTTCTTCTTCTTTTCCTCTTCTTCTTTTTCTTCTTCCTCCTCCCCTCCTCCTCCTCCTCCTCCTCCTCCTTCTTCTTCTTCTTCTTCTTCTTCCACCTCTTCCTCTTCCTCCTCCTCCTCCTCCTCTCCTTCTTCTTCTTCTTCTTCTTCTTCTTCTTCTTCTTCTTCTTCTTCTTCTTCTTCTTCTTCTTCTTCTTCTTCTTCTTCTTCTTCTTCTTCTTCCTCTTCCTCTTCTTCTTCTTTAAAAGTTCGGTGTGTTTTTACTAAATTCTATGTCTCTTTTTGAATTTATCATTATTTAGGGAAACACATATTTTAGTTGAGAACTGCAACATGAGAGTAAAAAACTTTTGAGAACTTGCCTGGCTTTATTCTACTCTACATTTAATTAATATTTGCTTGTGTATAGACATATAGATTAAAAATAATTTTCATTCAAAAATTTAAAGACAACACTCTAATATTCAAATTGTCAGTGTTATTTTGGAAAAATCTAAGGCTATTTCAACTTGTTATGCGTTGTAAGTGAATTTTCTACCCTCTCTTTGAAAGCTTATACAGTGTTTTCTTTGTCGTTCATGATCTGAATTTTCACTGTGATTTATTGTATAATTTTCATCCATTATACTTGACATCTCTAGGTTCTTTCAACCTGGATACTCAAGTCTCTAAATCCCAGAAAATTTTACCAAATTGTATGATAATTATTTTTCTCCTTCATTTTTTTTTTCTGTTCTCTTTTTCTGGAACTCCAATTATTTGAACGTTGTACCTCCTAGACTTTTAGATCTGTTCTCTAATTTTCAAATATTTTGCTCTAGTAGTTTTTTCATATCTTTCTCTTTTTGCTGTATTCTCCAAGAGATTTAACTCAACTTTTCCAACCTTTATATTAAGTTCTTTGTTGTTCTAACTATGTTTTTAATTTCCAAGCAAAAGAATTTTTTTTTCCTCTATGGAATATTAAAGATAGTTTTACATGTTTTTTTCCTCAGGCATAACCTGTTTCCTTCATGGGTTTTGTGCATTTGTTTTGGTCTCTATCTCTCTGCTTAAGCCTTTACTCAAATACCTAGAAACCCTTGATTATCTGCTGCTATTCAACAGGGATAAACAAAAAGCTGATTGGAAACACTGACTGCATTGATGGGATGTGTCAGTATGAAATTTAATAAGGGATAATCCTGCTGGCCATTTATGGAGAAAACCCTGGGTACTAAATTTTATTGTTTCTTCTTGAGTTGTCAGATTCACTAGAGAAGAGTGTTCCACTTTCTGACATAGAGAAAAAGCAGACAAACAAACAAAACAAAAATCTCAATGCTGATGTTCCTGTGGTGAGACAGAGGAAGGACTCTGCATTTGTCTCAGAATTCAGCATTGAACTATAGAACAGGGGATTCATCTAATCCTCTGTTTTGGTGTAGAAAGTCCCAATTCAGAGACTTTCTTTTACCCTTTCTGTGGACCAAATATTTAAGTTTTGGGCTGGAAAGAGGAGAGTGAGTTATCAATGGCAGGGAGGCATGGACAGGATCTGGAGTATTTAAC
Source organism: Rhinopithecus bieti (assembly GCF_001698545.2). NCBI lineage: Eukaryota > Metazoa > Chordata > Mammalia > Primates > Cercopithecidae > Rhinopithecus > Rhinopithecus bieti. The sequence continues at coordinate 680,553 of NW_016812512.1, forward strand.
TGTTCCTTATAGTTTTAAATTCTTCTTAGTCAACTCCATTCACCTTATGTCCACAGCTGCAGCTGCTTGGTGTGTCCATTCCCCCAGCATTCAACACATATGTGATGGGTTTGCTGTCTGCTTGCCCCTGCCAGTTTCTATGATTTGGTTTCCTTGGTTCTGCTAAGCCAGTTACCAGATGTGCACTTGTTTTCAGCTTCTCAAATGTTGCCATGGTCTCCTCACTTGTATTTCCTTTTCCGAGTCTTTGAAAATAAAGAAATAAAATAGATTTTCTATAGTTTTAGTAGAGCTTTGGAAAGAAGGAAATTATATACCTGTGGCTGATCTATCATTTGACCTGAAAATATGATGATAGCTCTTAGATGCATGTCACACACCAGGTAAACTCTAGAATGAGTTCTTAGGTGAAAATTATTGTAGGCATAATGGTCCAATATCAGCTGTTCAAGGTAATAAATAACTTTAATAAATGGCTTCTTTTCCTGCTCTCGAACTGCTTATCTATATCCTCTCTTTTATTCTTGACTTGGCTTTTTCCCTTTTGAATAACTCACCAATCTTTAGTTTCCTCCAGATTAAACACCATGTTTGAAATGCTGTCCTGTAGACCCAACACTGGACCTGCAAGAATTTGGGCTGCATTCTCCTCTGAATAGGTAAAATGACTCCTATTTCAGTCTTTTCACAATGTCTCTTTTATAAGGGAATTTGTTTACTGTCTAATGGTAAGTAAACTAATAAATATTTCTTTGATGTCTATGCACAGATTTGAGAAAGCAGGATTTGATTTTTGAATATTTTAAATTCTGATAATTTATCTGCCAACATACAGGTTTCCCACTTTACTTGGCTATTGTTAAAAAATTTCCTCTTGGTTTAAAAGATGATTATCAGAAGTAAAAGATTAAGGCGGGGTGCAGTGGCTCACTCCGGTAATCCCAGCACTTTGGGAGGCAAGTGGATTACCTGAGGTCAGGAGTTCAAGACCAGCTTGGCCAATATGGCAAAACACCATCGCTACTAAAAATATAAAAATTAGCCAGGCATGGTGGCGGGCATCTGTAATCCCAGCTACTAGGGAGGCTGAGGCAGGAGAATTGCTTGAACCTGGGAGGTGGAGATTGCAGTGAGCCCAGATCATGCCATTGCACTCCAGCCTGGGTGACAGAGCAAGACTCTACCTCAAAACAAACAAAAACAAACAAACAAAAAAGAAGTAAACAATTAATATAAAAAAGGATAGTCTAAACTTGAGGCTTTATGATTTAATGAGTAATAAGCAATATTTAAAGAGCCTTGGAAAAAATAAGTAAGGCCTTTGAAAAAAATCAAGGTCAAGTGCTTAAAATATTTGATCTTGTAACACAAATGCTTTTAAATATCTTAATTCATAAGACTCTTAGAAAATGGGTTAGATAATATAACAAAGCAAAACAAAGTTTCTGTAATGCCAGTTATAGCAAAGAACACAATTAAGTTTAGTACAATAAACATTTCCTTAGCTCCTTCTTTGTGTAAGGCACTGTATTACATGCTGCAGCAGAAGAAAAAGGAAAAAAACAGTAAGAAGAATATAATCACCAGAAGTTTAGACATTAACAAGAAATTATTTTTAAAATTTCACATAAAATTATAAGCTTTGTCTAAAATGTTGGCTAAGAGTATGGTCATATAACTTACAAAACTGGAACACTTTTGAAGGAAAAGGGAGACAATATTAACTATACTAGGAGAATCCTAGCAAAACACAATGCAAACAGATGACATGAAGTTTCAAAGGTGGGGGTGTTTTTATCTATTCAGTGAGGTCAGGGAAGATGGGGAAGGTGGAATTCAAAATAGAGAGGACAGCATGTGCAAGAACATGGGTAATATATGGCAGATACTTGGATGGCTTTAGGTATAAAAATATATAATGATATGCCTTGGAGAAAAAATCTTGAAAGTCAAGTATAGATTTTGAAGGGTCTGCTTATAAAGTCTTTGTTTTTAAGATTTTAAGAGGAATGATAATATTTGAACTCTAATTTGAGAAGATTGCTTTGCCAGAAACGTGTAGAGAGGATGAAAAATAGAGATTGAATAAGACAAGAACACGGAGGAGGCAAGAAATAATGAACCTTAAATAGGGTAAGAATGCCAAGGAAAAATCATATGCAAATGATACCATGTAGAACTAGGAGTAGAATTCATAGATATGGCAAATGTCGAATGGGGCATGTGCGTCAAAGGAAGGAGAAGGCCAAGAACTTGTGAAGTTTTAATGGACAGGTAAACAAGAGAATCTAGTGCCATTAAATAGATAATTCAGGAGGAATTTTGAGGGGAGGGAAGGGATAGTTGTGAGTTTTAAATTTAGTAGATTGAATCTGGGAAGCTAAAAAAAATTCAAATCAATTTGTCTAGCAAGTGGGTGGAAATTGTGAATCTGAATTTCACAGCACATCATAGTCATAAAGCTAAAGCCATGGCTGTGAAAGAAGGTCCAGGAAAGAGTGTAGAAATAAATGAAGTTAAGAGCATGGTGGTGGTGGTGGTGGTGGTGGGGTCATGTAAACTCACAAGAATTAGTTTAACATGTTGAGGGAAAATCCTAAACTCTAATGTCTAGAAGCCAACATTTTATTGAAGACTATGAGCTAGGTACTTTATCAGCCTCTGGGGATGAAAGAGGTAGGAAAAAAATGAATACTCCTACCACCAAGGAGCTGCCTAGAACAAATATTAATGACAGAGTAATTATTAGTATTAAATACTATGAAAAAGTCCAGTAAGACAGGAAATACAGACTCAATTTAGTGATGACTATATAATTTACCTTTCATGAAATAGGTCTAGTGAAGTGGTGAGGAGTGCAACACAATTATAAAAAGGAAAGAATGAGGGTGTGGAAAAGAATAAATGATTGTAAATTTTTCTTCCCAGAAATAGTGCAATTGAGAAAGAGAGAAGGAAAGAAAAGAAGGGAAAGGGAGGGAAGAAAGAGAGGAGGGGAAGGAAGAAGAGCAGTAGGAGGGGAGAGCCAGTGGCACACTGGGGTAACTAATTTGAGAGGGTGACTGAATGCATGAAATTGGGTTGAAGCTATGCCCATTCAAATACTTTCTTAAAAAAATTAAAATATGCAAACATTATAATCCACCTCAATAAGTAATACCTATTCCTATAGTGAGCTAGGTGTATTACTAGATTATCTATATCCTTATTTGTATTCTTCTTTTCCTCTACAAGTTGTTATTCTAATTTAGTCCTTGATTGTGGCAAAATCATGTAATATATTGCATATAACATTATATTTTGATATTAAATAAATCCATATACATAAGAAAAATAAATAATCTACTGAGACAACTGGATGTTTCCAGCTTCTCTCTCTCTGACAATAAAAACAAAGGAGATTGATTCTTGGATTCAGATATTTATGGTTTAATATTCTTAATAGTTTTACGAAAATCAAGGTTATCTTTTTTTTAAAAAGTCTTCTACAAATAAAAGTAAACTATATTGTTGGTTGGCTCACCCTTGTACGTTCTTTGACATGTTCTAAAAGCCAACAACTCTTATCTGCAGTCTTCCTTTAAACTCTTGATAGATCTCCAAATTCCCCAGGAATCATTCTAGATTCAGAGTTCAACAACTTAACACAAAGGTACTCTATCCCTCTAGTCTACTTTTTATGACTTCAGGAAAATAAATCTCTGTAATCATCTTAGTTACTCTGGTTCACAGCTCCTCTTTCATGTGTGGATTAAAATTTGTAAGATTAATTCCTTGGTGGACAGGTGTACCTTGATTTTTGCATAAGAGAACAAACAACCTGTTCACTTTATTCCCTATATGACTTCCTAAAATTCAGATGACCTTTGATACACATTATATCTAATCTTCAGAAAGTTCTTCGTTTAGTACTTGATTACATGCAACTATCTGATATTCTCAGAAAGTGATTTCACAGTTTATCCTATGTACAAGGTAATTTATCAATATGCTAGTTATGAAAATATTAGTCCTTCCCTTGCTTTCTTTCTGTGAGTGGGTTATTCAGTTCATGGCCATCCTTTACTATAATCCTATTTTTTTCTTTTTTAATTTTTTAAATGGAGATGGAGTCTTGCTGTGTTCTCTAGGCTGCAGAGTGCAATAGCATGATTTCAGCTTGCTGCAACCTCCACCTCCCTGGTTCAAGTGATTCTCCCACCTCAGCTTACTGAGTAGGTGAGATTACAGGCACCCGCCATCATGCCCAGCTAATATTTGTATTTTTTTGTGGAGACGGGGTTTCACTATGTTGGCCAGGCTGGTCTTGAACTCATGACCTCAGGTGATCTGCCTGCCTTGGCCTCCCACAGTGCTGAGATTACAGGCATGAGCCACCATGCGGGTGGGGGGGGGGGAAGAGGGCGGATTTCTTATATCGGATTTTGGCCAAAGACTTAATATAAAAATGAATTCTGTGATTAAATTTGCCTAGACAACTATGATGTGTAACTTTAAAAAATAAATTATATTCATCTATTCAAAACGTAGTCTTTTATTTTTGTCAAGTCTTTGTAGAAACCTTAAATATCCTATGTTTACAGGCATTTGCCTGAAATATATTTGATGCAATGAAGTTTTCTTCTCCTTTATTTGATCACAGTTATAAGCATACAGTAACTAAACAGTTTCTCCAGTTGATGTGGCCAGTTTCATATACTTGCTAATTCAGGGAAATGCACTGAGGATTTTTCCCTAAATTAGTTTTCATTTTCTGTTTCATATGGATTAGAAAGACATAGATAGTAAAGGGTACTGCTTATAAATCATATCTTACATACTCGTCATAAATGTATGTAAATCATTCATTGAGTAAAACCACAATGTCTATGAACCATTTTTCTGTTCTCTTATTTATTGACAGTTTCTTTTAATTACAACACAATGAATTGATGGTAAATACAGAAGATGCAATAGTATAAAAAGCCATTTAACCCTTCCCTTGGTTAAGACACTTACAGCAGACAAAAACTGCCCCACCCCTAATCCCCTCCTTGAATGGAAACAAAATAAATATAAATTAATAAATACAAAAAAAATCACTGCACAGCCCTTAACTCTTTGATTGCCATGGCAAGAACCATGCTGATGATTCTAGCTTGTGACATTTGTGTGGTTAAAGGTTACCGCAGCAGTCAAAGGGTTATAGCATTGTAAACATAAGTACTTTGTGGAAAAGTTCAGTCATGTTAATGGTCTATAGCAATGAGATTAATAGCATGACCCCTTGACCTTTAATGACGCAACATTATAAGGAGTTAAAAGAGATAGTAGCTTGGTGAGCTGTTACATAGACTAGTCAACCACTTTATTTAACAATGTGCTATGAGGCCTTGATTTACTAATAAAAGACAACTTGTGAATAATAAACACTGTTCAATGCACTGATCAATAAAATCAATGAAAAAATTAATTTAAGCACCACAAAATTTTGCCTGATTTTATCTGACAGTCATAATACACTTTAGCACCATTTATTTAGCCTTATATTTGCACACAAACAAGCTTTGTGTTTGTCAGTAGAAGCTATCTGAAAAAAATTATGCCAGATTTAAGATGGTGTAAATGTATAGAATCCTGTGTGGGAAAAACATCACTACAACTTGCACACCTTAAAACTCATTCAGCAAATAAATGTGTTATTTATTTCTTTCCTTGCACACAGAACACTACATACTATCAAGAACTTAATGAAATAGCGTTGAGTGTAATGAGAACAATGCAGAAACTTAAATCTAGATTTTAATACTCTCTCCATAACTGAAAACATCATGGGAATTAAAAGAAAGGTGAAGTATTGTCAGACAACCACAAGATAATGGCCTACATATTTAATTTCCTGGCATTTCTCTCTGCTTCACAGTTTAATGTTATTTAAATAAAGTCTGTATTAATTTTAATTTTTTTACTTTCCCATAACCACAACATAGAAAGAAAAAATTAGTTTCGTAAGAAGCTATAAAATGTATATTGTTTACCCAAGAGACGACTTCCCTTTGCAATTACTTGCATCTCATTCTGACTCTGAATGATAAATGTCTGTGCAATTTTTTAAATATATGGTATTTATTTGACAAACTAAGTTTATGGGAGCTTTTTCTCTTCATCTATCTAGTAAATATATATATGTGTGTGTGTGTATATATATATATCATATATACTATATATTCCCAAATCTATATTACCAGATAGCTTATATGGATGTCATAAATCTGCATTATCATACTGATCCGCCACTGGAATCAAGATAATGTTAATATAGGTATACACGTTTTAAAACATCTTAAAGATAGGTTACTACACTGATGAAGCAGGCAAGTTTCTCAAGGTCAATAATTGATTCTTTTAAAAAAGCATCAACCAACTATGAACTAATTAGATTTTATGTTTTTGTTTAAAAAATTAA